>NC_056747.1:1320836786-1320986786 GCF_019279795.1 Protopterus annectens
TATCCTGGGTTTGAACCTGGCCACTACTTTTTATGACTGTCTAGACAAGCTGAGGGGTGTGTCTGTGTAAAGGCAGTTTTGATACGGCTTGCTCAACGTTGCCCGTCGGTTAGTTTGTTTGCATGCTGCGCAGCTCTGCGCAAATGGGGTACGCTGGTTTAAGCCTCATTTGGCTATCAGCACGCATATTACGCTCAGCTCAGCTAGGGGCACATAGATTCAGCGTGTTAAACCACTGCTCAGCTACGGGCACTCATTTTGCTCCAGTTAAACCACTGCTCACCTACGGGCAGATGCACTTACCCTGTTAAACTGTAGCTCAGCTATGGGCACATCTGGCATTTTTTATTGTTTTGTTACCTCACATTTCTTCAATATAAATGGGCTATTTCATTACATTTTACATAAAATGTGATTTTATGTGTACATATTTGTCAGGGACTTGTTTCGTGCTTATTTTGCTAAAAATAAATATTGGTGTTGTGGGGGCTCGAACCATGAATGCCTGCTCTTCAGCCAACATCTCCACCGCTACGCTATTGCTTCTTGGCTTACTTTGCATATTTAGTTCTTATATGCTTTCCCACTGACTGCTAACTGTGGCTGCGCTACGGGCATGCCCGCACAAACGAGCGTACTCACGGTTAAACATCTTTACAATTTAAAAAAAAATTATGAGATGTTCATTTGTACATTTTATGTTCGTAGTCTGTGGGGGCATGTGTTGTGTTGTGTTTATTCACATTTCCATGGACTCTGTCGTGGGTGTTTACTTTGGGCACTTTTACTCTTCTGGGGGTGTGTCCGCTTACAGGGCTCGGCCTACGGACCCTACTGTCTTACACGGACCGTGTTAGCCTTAAGTGTGATTCAGCATGCTCTCATGAATATGCAGAGCATGCTGACATCACTCCGTTTAACTGCAGCCTCCGTGTATGAGTTATAACTCTTACACGGAGGCTTCGTGAATCCTACCCATAATCTATACAAAACAAGGTATATAAAAGCATGATATAAAAACATTTTTTTGAAGTTTTTAGGTCTTGTTAGTAGCTGAGTGAAGTGTTGGTGCTTGTTCACAGTGTGTTCTTTTCTTCATATTTCAATTATGGTTTTTCAGGAAAAATGTCACTCAAGGTGTCCATGTCTGTACAGAACACTGCCAAACACTTGAGGGGAAACTAATATGTAGAACCTGTAAATTAAAGGATAAACTATTTAAGCAGATATTCTGAAATTAACAAGATGAACCATGGACATTAACTGAGAGCAGGAGCTGCTAAGGCACACACAGGGTTCAGTCTTTACCAGAGATAGTCAATGGCAATACTGGGAGAGTTGGATTCTGAAAATGAAAAAAAGTGACAACTTTACAAAGTTATTGCTTGACTCTGGCAAGAAAAAGAGATGGCAAAACAAAAGAAAAAATAAACTACTCATTTGTCCAAAAGACTGCCTACATGATCTGTAAAAGTTGGAATAGTGAGACATTAAAGTACCCAACTGTTGAAAGACTTCTTGCTAGTCCAGTGGCAGTGAAGGTAACTCAGAATTCAGGAGTTCTTGGGGTTCAATCCACAGACAAAGGCCAGGGGTTTTCTTTCCTGATGAGTTCTTAATATGTTACTTGGATCATGGTTTATTCTGCACTGGATGCAATGGATGCTTGTGTGGATAAAAAAAAGTCACCAAATATGTTCTTGGATGAAACAAGATACCTAGATGTCAAAAGACTCCTTTATAGTTCAGTTGCAGTGACAACCAAATGGAAGACAGGTGGTCCTGTGCTCAATCCTGAGACAAAGGTCAGTGTTTTCCTTTCCTGTTGAGCTGCTAATAAAATAAAAGATTCATGGCCTGCTCTGCAGTGGATGCTAGTGCTTGCTAAAAAAATACCTTCATGATTGTTTCCCAGCTGAAAGGAAAAAAATGATCTTGGAAGAAACTAGGTGTTTAAATATCCAGAGTCTCCTTGTTGGTCCAGTGATAATGACAACCACAGAGGATACAGGGGGTCAGTAACATGATGGTGGAACTTGATAAAAAAGACTAGTCAGAATTAGACCTGAGATGAAATTGTGCATCTACAGTAAGAAGGAGCATTTGTAGTAGGATTAACTAAAGGTACTGGAAGTATTGAATATAGTAACAGAGATAAAACAACTAGAACTGAGATCTTCAGAAAAGGGTAGGAGCAAACTACATATGGAAAAATGGGAATTGTGACTACAATACATGTGACGCCCATGCACTAGCCCAGCAATCAAGGATCTTCAATCCTCACCACTAACACATGTGAAGGACATCCATATAGGGAAATGATAATAAATGCACATGCAGTAAAGTACAATTTCCCTTAAGAGCATACAGAGATCACAGTCAGTCTGGGGCTGGTTTCTCCCTTTCACTCCAGATCCCCAGTAAGACTCCCCACTGGCACAGCTATAGGGTCCAGATCTCAGCCTAGTGGGCAAGCTAAAACCACCAGCACCCTCTCTGTCCAACCAATGCTTCGTGTCCTTGCCCAAGTAGCTGACACACACACACTTTGAGATAAGAGTTATATACAGCTACACAGACACTCCTGGGGAAGGCTGACACAGTTTCTCCAGCTGTGCTCCTTTTACCCAGACTATATGGTAGAAAACATTGCCACCACCAACTAATAGTTATCAGCTAACCAAAAGGCCCTTATGAAAGGATGTCCAATTATACTCTGTAATATTATTATCCAAATGGTAAGTGCAACTGAACAGTCAAGGCTTATTTGGAGTGACTTGGTCAGTATCACTATATACATGCAATGTACTCTAGACCTTAAATTAACTCTACATAAAACAGCCACAGTTGAAAGGTTTAAAATATTTAATAATAAAAACACAAGACAATACTTCTTACTACACAGTGCTAGTCAAGAGTTCAGAGATCACAGGAAAATGCTTAAAATAATACAGTAGAATAGTTCTGACATCAACTCAGAAAAACACACAGTCTAATCTTCCTATTTCCTAGCTATTTCTAAGAGAGACACTAAAGTCTAAGATCTTACTTGCATACAGACACAGGCAGAGTGGTGAGTTGGATGTTCTCAAGACAAATTCTCAAATGCTCTCATTCTTTCTGTCCTTAAATTGATAACACAGTACCACTGATTAATTTCAGATTGCATAATTTCTTTCTGGTTCCCCGACTAACAGACTCTCAGAAGTTAGTAGCCCCTATGATCTTGCAGCTGGTCAGGAAGCCAGAGCAATAAAAGAAATTATACATGCAAATTCTAGCTATTAACTCTCGCCTCAAAGCAATAGACAGAAGGCCTTTATCTAGACATCTCGGTTCCAAGTTTTGACATCAAAGATTTGACTTATCAGCTTTGTTACAGCAGAGTGCACTGTTGTTACATTTTTGCAGTTCCACATCTAACAGCGTTTTCTTCCATTTAAGAGAACAAGCCTGTGGCTTATACTGATATTTACAAATGACAGAATTATCTACAAAATTCTATCTGGCTAGGCTGGCAGCCTTCACCAATCTTCACAATACATACAAGGAAGAAATTAAGTTTGAATGGCAGCAGAACTTAAAAGAGCTATGTAATGTCTGACTGAAAAAGATTGGGCAGATTATAAGTGATGGATAATGTTTGAAACTGGGAGTGTGTCAGTATGGTTTATGATATAAAATGCTTGCAACTAGGATTGTGTCAGTATGGTTTGTTTTGATTTTGTATAAATGTATGATTGCCTATGCAGTAAGTAATGTTTAATAAAGATGTTTCTTGTTTAAAAAAAGCAGGAATTGAATAATTTATGTACTGTTGCTTAGGTTATATGATATATAACAATATATGTGCAGTAAAATGTTTATGTTAATTAAAGCGTGATTACTTTTATGTGATTGTAAATTTGCCTATGTCACAAGTGATAATTCAGTAAAGGTCTTTAGAAAAAAGGTTACTAATGCAGTGGTTGATCTCAAGAAAAATAGAATGTGCAAAGCTGAGAATGAGTTGCTTAAGGCACAGCTCCAAGCAACTGAGAACAAAGTCAAGATCTGTACACAAACTCATGCTCACTATACTGAAGTGTCTACCTTATACAACAAAAGAAATCTGAACATATAAATGAAAGTAAATGGATCTGAGATCAGTGAGGAATTCAAAAAGGCTTCATGGATAAAAGAGAAATGTAGTAAAATGATTAAAGTGCATGTAACACATCTCAGACATGGAATAAAAATGCAAAAAAAAAGACAATGAAAACTTCATTAGTATGCTGCAGGAATAAAAGAGAAGGTTGTGTTGCAAAATGGATAGACTGTACAATGTGCTTTAAGATAACCACTAAGTGTAAAAATCTGAAGGATGAAAAATAAAACCTAAAACAATTTTATGGAAAAAGAAAACTAAAGTTAAATGGTGTCTGTCAACCCTTGCTTCTCTTGTTAAGTTAATACAAGAATGCTGTACTGCAGCAACAAATTTACGTATTGAAAATAATTCCCTAAAATGGATGAAAGATGCTCACTCTAATCGGCTTAATCTGGGACAGGTGACCAGTATAGAGAACTGCAGTGATAGAGTCTGAAGACTAATGAAACCATTGAACTGTGGTAAACCCAGACAAGCATGCCTGGTGAAAACAGAAGAAAGTAGCAGAATTTGAAACAAGTCCAATTGGTAATATACAGAGAGCCTCAGATATACTTCATATTAAGTATAGTCCAGTCTTGAAGGCTAAACTAATGCCCAAAATAAAAGAAAACTCAGTAGGAAAACCAGAATTAGTGCCAGCACAAAACCTAAAGAGCTGGCAACTTGGAAAATGATGCTGTTTATGATTCTGATTTTGAGCAAGAAAATGTAACACAATGGATGAAGATAGAGTAAAACCCTTTTTACGTGCTACACTAGCTAAGATCTGGCATGTGATTTCTGTACCAACAGAAATGAAGCTAAAACTGCTCTTCTGCTCTTAATGAGAAAAGCATTCACCAGACTGCTCTTTCACAGACAGATGAAAGTAACTTAAAGGTCTTGAATGACATAAAAGAAGTGAGATTTTATGCCTTTCTGAAGCTTAAATATCTTACCAGCCTGTGACTAAACTGGAGAAGTACTGAGGTTGTGGTCCAGCCATGGTAGGATCTGGATGATCAATGTTGTTCATTTCCAGAGGACAGCTGGATGTGGTCATGAGGTAAATTGCCTGAGGCTTTGCTCCTTTTCTTATAAAAAGAGAGAGGTAGGATGTTTGCTTCTTATGAAAAGGAACTGATGCCTGGAGAAGTGACTCTAGGTAACTTTGTTGGGGATAGAACTTATGGAAACCTGAAGGAGGATCATGCAGAGAACTGCAGAATGGAGTGGAACTGAAATTTGTGGATATGCTGAACTGGTTGTGACATTTGAATCAATATGCTAGAGTAGTGGACTTGAATTGTTAGTTATTTGCTTGAACTGATTTTAAAAAAGAGACCTGGCTACTCCCTATAACCTGAGAGTCATACACAACCCTTAACATGCAGGCCCAAAAATTCCTGGATTTTGTAAATACAAATACCTGGACCAGACAACCTGAACATCCACTAGGGGTGCTAATATCCAAGACCTCACCAACATGGGAGAACATTGCACCCATCGACACACCCACCCACCCCCAAATGTATTGTCCTGACTAGACAGATCAGACCATAAAGCTCTCTCCTTTGAAATAAAACTAAAGCCTCAGACAACAGGTAAACTTGGAACTTTAGAAATTATTCCAAAGCAAACTTCCTACTTCTAAGTGATACCCAAGCAAAATTTTAATTCCTCCAAACCCAGGGAACACTATTGCCTACATTAAGTCATTCACAAGAACCCAAACATGTCTGTAGCTGTATAGTGGCTAAGGTACCTATCCAAAATAAATTTGTGACAAACTTTAAAAACAAGCACCAATAGATTATTTAAGAAAAGGAAGAAAATCCTGGCCAAAAATAGGAAGTGCAGTGCCCAGCAAGGTAAGAACTCTTTCAATAAACTGAAAAAAAAAATACTATTCAGGAAAATATTTATTTATTATTTATTTATTTGTTTATTTATTTATTTATTTATTTATTTATTTATTATTTAGTTGACATTTGTTGACCGGGAAAATCCAACTGAACTACTGCCCTTTTTCAGCGGAGGTCTGGGGAGAAAAGTTCCACATTACAAAAACTGACAACAAATTATATAATAAAATGTAAAAATTAATAAACAAAATATATAACAAGTGTAAAACTTTCAAAGTACAGAAATAATTCTTCAGCAGGTGATACAATTAAGTCAACCAAAGCCAAATTTGAGGTAAGAGAAGTTTCTCATGTTAAGGGCAATCACAAGGCAGAATAGTGAAAAAAAAAAAAAGAAACATCAAAAAATACACAACAATGTGCCAATCTAATTATAAATAGAGCCACATATACTGAGGCTGAGGATACAGCAGACCTACTAGCTGATAAATGCAGCTGCAATTTTCCCTGCTTTCTCACCCAGTCACCTATCTAGAAATACCCCAACCATAGATCCCCCAATTATCACCAGAGAAGAGGTCCTCAATGTACTCCCCAAGTCAAAAAATGGTGCATCAATGGGACCTGATAATATCTGAGGATGCTCCTCAATAGCATAAAACATGACCTGTTGGGTGCCGTATAATCCATGTTCAATTATAGCCTCCAAGCAGGCTTCATGACAAGCAAATGAAGGACTAAAACTCTTATTCCGTTGTACAAGGGCAAGCCATCTGGGGACGCAGGAAACTACTCACCCATAATCCTGACTAGTCTCATATACAAGGCCATGGAAAGAATCATGACGTGATAGATAACAACACAGAAAACCTTCAGATGCTGGATCCATCTCAGTTTGGTTTTGTCAAAGGAAAGGCAATGCCTTCTTAACCTGGTAGACTTCTTTTTGAAGTTCAGCAAAGCAATGGATAAGGGCAAAATGATGCATACTTCCTACCTTATCCTGGTCACAGCATTCAAAACAATTCCCCACTACAGCATTGTGGACAAACTCACAAATTAGATATAAACCCCTATGTCATCCAATGGATAACTAACTGGCTCACATACAGGACCCAACAAGTTAAGATAGGGGAGTCTACTGCCACAAAAAGGCTAGTCTCTAGTAGAGTTCCTCAGGACTTGGAGTTGGGGCCACTTCTTTTTGGCATCTACCTCTCTGAAATTAAGGCTAATGTCAATGGCCTCTGGCTGACCAGATTCACAGAAAATTGCAAATTATCTGCAGTCACTGAATTCCCCTAGGTATAAACATCTTCCAAGAGGGCCTTTTGCAGACTAATAACTTGTGCCAGACTAACAGTCTTAAATGCAAGACTAACAAGTTCATAATAGTATCCCTCAGAAAGGTGGCCACCCCAGCAAATTACTACATCAATAATGCACCCTTAAGAGTAGGCCCAGTAATCAGGAATTTGGGAATCCACATAGACAGGAACTTGACCTTTGACAATCTTGTTTCCATAGTAGTAAGAAAATCATCTCATTTTGTACAACTTATAAGCAAGGATATGGCATCCAGGTCCAAAGATGCCATTATCCTTTTGTATTCTGCCTTCATAAGACGAGTCATCAAGTACAATGCACCCTTTTGCATGTACATGACCAGGCATATGTGACAAGTAGACTGACAACATAGGTTTCTTACAAAAAGATTACATGGTACAGAAAACAAGTCCTTCATGGTCTGCCTCAAAGCTCTGTCCTTATATTCAGTCTCTTACAGGATGCTGAGAGGCAACTTATGCTTGGTCTATAAAGCATCATCTTATCCAGCCATAATGGACCTGTTACACATCCACAAAACAAATAATACGAGAAACACCTGATCCAGGGACATAAAACTAGCCTGCAGCACACATACGACATGCTGGATGGACAGATATGAGTCTCAGAGGCTGTCCCTTCTCTTGAACAGGCTACCCATCTATGTGAGGCAAAGTTCTTTAATGCACTTGGATCAGTGGATGGAGAATTGCAAATTTAGTCCTGGTCTGCCACCTATGTCTCTATTACAGAGAGAAAGCTTGTAAATGTTTGACTATTCATGCAAAAGTTTATATATCTCCGCAAATAACTTATAAGAAGTATACCTTTCTAATATTTCTGGGAAACATGTTTAGGCTTAAAAATGTGTTATTTCCTATGATCCTATGATCGTATGAGTTACTTAAATAAATATTTTGTGTATGTGTGTGTGTGTGTGTGTGTGTGTGTGTGTGTGTGTGTGTGTGTGTGTGTGTGTGTGTGTGTGATTATACATATATATATATATATACATATATATATATATATATATATATATATATATATATATATATATATATATATATATATATATAGATAGATAGATATACATGTGTGTGTGTGTGTGTATATATATATATATATATATATATATATATATATATATATATATATATATATATATATATATATATATATATATATATATATGGGTCTATGTTTTAATGTAAAAAAAACACTTAATTGAATCCCGGTTTTGCAATCACACTTTAACGAAAGTATGTATTATCGAAACTGCACATGAGAGAAGTACATAACATCGAACATGTACATTCGCGTAAGCCGGTTCTCTGAAGTGCATTACAGTGGGAATAAGGAATTACATCCTGTTCCCCACTGTAGTGCGATCTCAGAGTTAGTATATTTTAATAGGGGGGGTGCAGCCCCCCACATGGGGGTGCAGGGGGCTTGTCCCCCTGCAAAAGAGTAATTTGTAAAGTTTTTAATTTAATTTTAGGGTAAGGGAATGGCTTACGTGAAAGTACATGTTCGAAAAGTGTAATTTGTAAAGTTTTTAATTTAATTTTAGGGTAGGAGAATGGCTTACGTGAAAGTACATGTTCAATGTTATATACTTCGCTCATGCGCACTTTCAATAATACATAGTTTCATTAAAGTGTGATTGCTAAACCGGGATTCGATAAAGTGCTTTTTCGACATTGCAACATAGACCCTTATATATATATATATATATATATATATATATATATATATATATTTATATGTGTGTGTGTGTGTGTGTGTGTGTGTGTGTGTGTGTGTGTGTGTGTATGTATATGCTGATAACACACACACACACACACACACACCTAGAAAAAGAAGTGGAATTAGATAACAACCAGAAGCCACTATGGAGAATATTCAACAAACATATTTGTACTAATGTATTGTGAACCACCCAGATTATAGAGGATCTATATTATAACAACGAAAGTTTAAAACTGCAAACGCTCTAAATATTGAAAATCCCTGACCTCAAAGTGCTTTTTGTGAGATTGCAGTACAGTGAAGATTGGAATATTTGCCCTTTCCTCATTGTAGTGTGATCTTGGAGTTGGTATATATATTTAGTGGGGGTGCCCCCCACAATAGTGAGCTTGAGGTCTGGCATTTTCGATAATTAGAGCATCCGCAATTTTAATCTTTCGTTGTTATAATAGAGACCTGATTGTAGAGAATGTTGCTTTTGCATACATATGATACACAAGTGAGTTATAAGTCAGGAGGTCAGATGTTTATAGTAGGTATTGTGAGTCATTCATACAAAGAGAAAGACAATATGCTTGGTGGTGAACTGCAAGTCATCTTGGCAATACTGCAATTTCTCATGACATAAAATAAGAGACTGAGATGTACAAGGAAGACCTGGTAAGAAAATGTTGAAAGAAACTGCATGAAGTTTTGGAGAGAAGAGAAAAGTAAAGTCTAAAGTAAACAGGACAATATAAAGTCTGGAATAAAAACAATCTTACTTTTCATTTAAGAAACAGGTAAGTAGTATACAGTGTTTGTTATAAGCCAGATAAACCAATAACCACACAATAGCTCATAATGCTCGTAATGGATGTGTACTAACAATTCCACAAAATGAAACCAAAGGAAAACATTTCACAACTAAATGTCTTCAAATGAAAATTAATAGCTAAGCACTTTCATCTCATATTAAACAAGACTTCATGAGAACAATATACAAAGAATCTTTCTTTTAAACATGCTAGCAATAGCTTCATATGAAAAAAAATTATTTAAAAGAAGAAACACACATATAAATAAATTCATTACAATTAAAACCATGCACACCATTTATACAAAAAACAATACAGTCATCCTAAAAATCCAATTCTTAAATATCATTTTATAAAACAAGCACTTATTTTTAAAACACTAAGTTACCAAACTATTTACCTAAGTTCAACCTGATTTTCCCAATTACCACCTCTAAGTAGTGGGAGCACTTTTTCCAAAAGAAAAAAGATTATTTTTTTTAAAGTTTGCAAAACAAACTGCGTTTATATATTGTCAAAACACAGTTAAAAACCAACAGATAGCAGCCAGTGACAAATGCAATTGTCTCACAAAATAAGTCTAAAAGTTAAGTTAACCAAATCAAACTGGTGTCAGATAGTTGCACGTACTGGCAACATATACACATTGCAACCACTGTGCTACCCTGGAACCACCATCATAAAATTGGATATCAGAAAAATGTCAGCCTTGTTCACCACTGCAGATCTCATACAGAAATGCATACAAGCTCACAAGACAGAAAAAGCTGTACAGATAGCATTGTCACAAATGATTGTCAACTCTGTCAAATATGCACAGCTGCATCTATATTTCTCCTGACAAAGAAATATTAAAAATATAAATAATTAGGTTTGATAAAGTGGCACATGCATCTTCTACTCTTCTATTCATAGCCATGAGAAGTACACATATCCTGCCTCAAACGTCATGGCTGCAAAGAGTTGAAGATAACTGCAACTATAGCAATATTCAAAATTACCTAGGAGGAGATGCTGCTATTTGTGAATACATGAGCTATATATATATATATATATATATATATATATATATATGTGTGTGTGTGTGTGTGTGTGTGTGTGTGTGTGTGTGTGTGTGTGTGTGCATGTGTGTGTGTGTGTGTGTGTGCGTGTGTGTGTGCGTGTGTGTGTGTGTGTGTGTGTGTGTGTGTGTGTGTGTGTGTGTGTGTGTGTGTGTGTGTGTGTGTGCAGGATTTGATTATCATTTTTAACTCTGATGATGTGCTTGATATTTTTATGAGGCGAAAGTGCTACGTTCTTTTAATTATTACTCCTTCTATGTTCAGGTTTGGTGGGTTTTTTTGAACTACCACTGATGCTAAATCATTAAACCAGCCCTTCTGCATGAGAATGTCCTGGACCCCATCAACACTTACTAAATCAAAATAATGATATAGTCCCCACAACATTTTTTTATAACTGCAGATTTGAGGCATGCATAAAACCTACTAATTATACAACTACTGAATGTCATGGCACATTATTTTCCTTGAACAGCCAATGTGAAACTCATTACGTGACTGAACTACCAGGGGCTTCTATTCTTCTTAAGGTTGTGCTGTATTTGCTGTCTGCCTTTTGGTACTCTTTGATGCCAGCTCGCACCTGCACCAGTGAATCTGATGAATAATCCCAAAACCCCTTGGATGTATCATGGGGAGACAATTCAGCATAATCACACTTCTGGGTTGCAAAACTTCAAAATATACCTCATTTCTGGGAGGTAATCTGTCTCCTCTGGGCTCTAATCTTATCCAGTAACACCATGGATCTCCAAAAAATGAAAAAAAAAAAAACAGTTAATACATTGCAATACTATGGTGTGTCTTAACTCTACACCCAGTCATATTAACTTGATTCAGAGATTCAACAAACCCTATTTTACTGGAACAAAATACCTGCCCCAGCACAATAAAAAGACATCTAAACAGGGGGATAAAAAGAAGGGAGAAACTCCTTTATACTGAATGCTATGCCCACATCCAGTTAATCTCCCTTTTTAATATATTTCAAACCATCGCTATTTATCATTATTAATATTTCTCACATATATATGTATATATATATATATATATATATATTTATATTTGCTATATTACTTTTAATATATTGTTATACAAGTTGATAGCAATCTCTCATTTGACAACCACGTGGCCAAAGTGGTTAGAAAAACATTTTATATAGCCCACCTAATCATGAAGGGATTTACATCTAGATCAGGGGAGGTCATCATACCTCTTTACTCATCCCTCATCAGGCCCATAATTGAGTACAATGCCCCTTTTGGAATGTACCTTACCAGACACCTGCAGCAACTGGAAAGACCCCAAAAGTACCTCACCAAGAGGATCAAAGGGCTCAAACAGATGCCATATGCTGCCCAGTTAAAGAAACTCCAGCTCTACTCAGTGGCATACCGCCTGCTCAGAGGCGATCTGTGCCTGATGTATAAAGCCATGTCCAACCCGGAATTAATGGACATGCTGCACCTCAGAAAATCCAAATCCCATCGAGCTACGCGCTCGAGAGACTTGAACCTCAGCACTGTAATAAATAGGACATGCTGGAGGGACAGATTCATAACCCAGAGGCTTCCTTCACTCTGGAATAAAATCCCAGTCCAGGTTAGGCAGAGTCCCTCATTTGCTCTCTTCAAGAGGAATCTTGATGAGTGGATGGGAGATCATAGGTTCACCCTGGGTATCACTTCTGTCTCACTGTTAGACAGAGGCACAGTATACTAACCTCAAAAAAGGGCATAGCAAAATTAATTTAAATTGGGTGGTGAAAGCCAAACACACTCTGGCTAGGCTTATAAATGCCCTAGGACAGATAGCCTAGTATGAACCTATGAACCTATATGTGTGTGTGTGTGTGTGTGTGTGTGTGTGTGTGTGTGTGTGTGTGTGTGTGTGTGTGTGTGTGTGTGTGTGTGTGTGTGTGTGTGTGTGTGTGTGTATATATATATATATATATATATATATATATATATATATATATACTGATTGATAAAGATGGCTCCAGACCAGCTGTATCAAGAGGAGCACAGAGCTGCCAAGGTTTTTCAGTGTTGCTCATTAGTTTTCTTATTTTCTTTTTTCTTTTTATCCACACAACTTCTTCTGTAAGAAGAACACTACAGATACTGGTGTAAGATACACTGTTGGAAACTCCTGGTGTCTGGCTGGTGTGTGATTCTCAAACAATCTGGAAATATATCGCTGATTGATAAGTATATTCTTGGCATTTTAACCTTTCAGAGTTCTACATTGTCTTAATTTTGCCTGACTGAATTGTTTTATATATTTTCATAGGTTCATAGGTTCATACTAGGCTATCTGCCCTAGGGCATTTATAAGCCTAGCCAGAGTGTGTGTGGCTTTCACCACCCCTTAGGATGAGAATACTATACCCATTAGTTTGCTGTGCCTCTGTCCAGCAGTGAAAAGAGAGAACATTTTCTGGCATTATTTTCTGTTTCTCATCCGTCCTGAAACTGCTTCACCCCTATTCCTGTGGTGAAGTTTATAAAACTGCTCTAACAGCTTTTGTGTTATCTGATTGCTACAAGGCTTGCTGATTTAAAAATAGTTTCCATTTGTAAATTCCTGCATACACTGTTGGAAACTCCTGGTGTCTGGCTGGTGTGTGATTCTCAAACAATCTGGAAATATATCGCTGATTGATAAGTATATTTCTTGGCATTTTATCCTTTCAGAGTTCTGTATTGTCTTAATTTTGCCTGCCTGGATTGTTTTATATATATTCTGGCATTGTTTTCTGTTTCTCATCTGTCCTGAAACTGTTTTTCCCCTCCCTTCCACCCTATTCTTGTGGTGTTGTTATAGTTGGTGGCTTTGCAGTTGCCCGCCCCTACTGTAAATTTGATCTGAGACACTTCCCCCAGTCTAGTGTTCACTCTACTTAGTACAGAGAGAACATTTGAGAAGACCAACCCACTTAGATTCGTAACCTTGATTTTTTTTTCTTCTGCTCCTTCTTCCTCTCTCCTTGCACTTTACTTAAAAAAAAAATGCACTTTATTTTGCTTTTGCATCTTCTTAAAAGTACTCAATTGTATTTATTCTGCTCCATTTATTACTGCTTGGTAGTAGCCTGATTAAATTGTAACTGTTATTCTAAGCCTTTTGGTTTAAGCACTTGGGCTCTAGACCAGTTGTTTTACATTACAAAGGTTTGTGGTCTGCACTGTTGTGGCAGGACAGGTAGCTTACATCCTTCTAAGTTGGGAATTGCTGATTGAAGGCTCAGTGTCTGTTATTCTAAAAGTGTATTAGTTCTTGTTAAAGCACTTGGGCTTCAGGCCAGTTATTTTTCATTAAGAAGGTGTGGTCTGCACTCTTGTGGGAGGAGAGAGTAGATCCTGCCCTTCTGAGCTGGGAATTTCTGGTTAAAGGCTTATTGTGCCTGCTTATTTTAACTGTTTCTTTCTGAAATTGGTGGGCCTTGTTTGCTGTGGCATAGACTAGATTCAGACATCCTGAATCTAGCTTTGTTTGTATAATTTGAGCACTAATCCAAGCCATCTTTTTTGAAGAAGGTTCCCCTCCACCCTAGTGGCAGGAGCGTGCAGTTAGAACTTGTCCAATTGAAGACTGCTGGAACAAGGCTCAGTTTTGAGCTTTTTTACTGGTTAATTTGGTAATTTGTTTAAATCAGTTTGCTTGTTTTCTATTGTGTGTGTGTATATATATATATATATATATATATATATATATATATATATATATATAATTGCACTTTATTCATCTGCTTTTATTGTATTTGTGTTGCTTCCTACTTTATTACTTTATGTTACTTTTGCTGCTTGTTCTTTTAAGTACTCATTTGCATTTATTCTGCTGCATTGATTACTGCTTGTTAGTAGCCTGATTAAATTGTAACTGTTATTCTAAGCCTTTGGTTGAAGCACTTGGGCTTTAGACCAGTTGTTTTACATAAGATGTTTTGTGGTCTGCACTGTTGTGGCAGGACAGGTAGCTTACATCCTTCTAATTTGGGAGTTATTGATTGAAGACTTAGTGTCTGTTATTCTAAAAGTGTATTAGTTCTGGTTTAAGCACTTGGGCTTCAGGCCAGTTTTTTTTTTCATTAAGAAGGTTTGTGGTCTGCACTCTTGAGAGAGGAGAGGGTAGAGTCTGCCCTTCTGAGCTGGGAGTTTCTGGTTAAAGGCTTATTGTGCCAGCTTATTTTGTTTCTTTCTGAAATTGGTATGCCTTGTTTGCTGTAGCAAAGACTAAGTTCAGACCTGCTGAATCTAGCTTTGGTTGTATAACTTGAGCACTAATCCAGACCATCTTTTTTGGAGAAGGTTCCCCTGCACCCTAGTGGCAGGAGTATGCAGTTAGAACTTGTCTGATTGAAGACCATTGGAACGGGGCTCAGTTTTTAACTTTTTATTGGTTAATTGGTTAATTTGTTTAAATCAGTTTGCTCATTTGCTACTGTTATATAAAAAAGAAAAAAATACACTTTATGCATCGCTGCTTAGAGAGGGTTAAACTATTCCCAGCGCCATAAAGTCTGCTCTTTACGTTTTCCCTTAGAACTAGCCAGTTTATTTTAGTTTTAGCACTCAAATCTGTTTCTTTGAGCTCAGCACTTGTTCAGAACTCGTTGCAAGCACTAAATAAGCTACAAATTACTACAGCACTCAACTTTCTTCACTTGTCTAGAGGAAAACAGTTTTTAGTATTTAATAAATAAGCAGCTATCCAGGCATGTCTAAGAGTCAGCTCCCAGTGTTTTCTCCTGTCTACCTGATGAATCTGGGCATCTTAGGACAATGCAACAATTGCCTCATGTACACAGACAACCCTCTCCTCCTACCACCCAACACTACAACCTGTGAGAGATGCACTTATATAGCCAAACTGGAAGCAAAGCTCTCTTCACCCAAGACTGGACTAGACAGTCAAGAGGAGAAGGTAAACACTTGCACCACACCACACTCATCATATAGTCCCTCAAAACCTACACCACCAAAACAGACACATTGAAACACAAGACACACACCTACATTCATGGAGGCTCTCAATAAAATTCTGCTCAAGCAACAGAGACTTCCAAAGCAGAAATGCAAGCAACCTCCACCCCCCAACACACCCCAAATGACACATAGCCCACAAACTCAGTGTGCCACTCAGCCACAGCCCATAAGGCATAACAACGTACTCAACACTATAGTCATAGGTAACTCTATAGTCAGGCAAACTGATGTTCCACTCACCAGGCTAAACAAGAAGAAAGTTACTGTCAGCTGCCTGTTGGGTGCCAGGATCCACCACATAATGCATGCACTCAGGTCACTCCACAACAAGTATAAATATGACTCTGTTATTGTCCATACTAAATTTCAATGGCAACAAAACAAACTGTTAAAGCACAACAAACAAAGTCCGAACAAGAGAGTAATCCAGAGCTTTAATCCAATTGAGAAGCACTTTTCGTCTTCCCTAGTAGGAAGACTTCTTCAGACAAGGTTAAAATCACTTTATACACTATTATATAAGCAAAAAAGGCGCCAAAAATCAGTGCTTAATGATAAAAATCACTTGCAGCTGCCCTTAGAAAAGAGCGACTCCCATAGCTGTTAATGATCACAATACAAAAGTGTACTTTAAAAACATTCTTGGTATAAAATACCAGACATTCATCATCATAAAATGAAAATAAACACTAATAAAATAGTTAAAATACAAATGTAAAGTCCATCTATTACTATGCATATAACATCATAGTGTGCTATAATCAATGTTGTCTTCATAGACCACTCAAATGATGTAGTGCAAAATGCAACTACCACGAGAGACACTACAAGATATTGCAGGTTGGAAAAAATAAAGTGAAGTAAAAATCACAAAACAGTCCTACATTTTGAACCGTGGGCAGAATCCCCATTCATTCTTGTAGTCTTAGAAAGAAAAAGCTGTTGCGATAATGCACTAGTAAAAATTAAAGATTAAGCGAATGATCCAGCATGTCAATGCTAGTCCTTCCAATGCACTGGAATCTACGTTTTGCATCCAGTTGACCCATAAATGTAAAGCCTACTAAATAACCACCTATGTTCAAAGATGTCAAACCAAAGGAGTCATCAAACATATAGTAAAAGACGCAAAATAACTAAAAACAATAAGGTAGTCAAAAAATAGAAATCAGTGAGTGAAGTAGTTAACCAACTACTTCATACTAAGAAGCTGGTTGCTACGACTGTTGTTTTGCTTCATATAGTCTCAGTAACCAACACATTCTGAAGTAAAAACATAATGGTAAAAAGAACGAGAGTCATGGTAGGTTGTTCACAACCTGTACGGAAATGAAAAGGCTAAATACTAAATGGGTCTATATTATATCATCGAATGCTTAAAAAAGTGAACGCTGATTGATCGACCTAATTTAAGCAAAAGCTTACAATCTCGAACTGTCAGATCGGCGATTTTTTTCCCAGGGAAAAAAATCGCTGATCCAAAACACATACACAAAACACAAGCACACCAAACAAACAGAAATCCACACACATACACCTAAAATCTGATACCTAATCCTACACTAAACTATGCACACACCACTAACTACCCACTTACCTTAACCCAAACCCTAACCCTAAGGTCCGTCACTATCGCACATTCACCTCACTCGCTCCCTAACCCTAACTCACTTAAATCCGCCCTAACCCTCATGTCCACTCAGTCGCACACACACCTAACCCGAGCCCTAACCCTAACTCACCTAAGTCACCCTAACACTCACATCCACACAATCACACACTTACGTCAATCCGACCGGTAACTTTCCACCATAACACTGAAAATACCGAAGCAACAGAAACGGACAACCGAATTCTTTCCCTAGGAAAAAAATTGAGTTTCTGCTGCTTCGATATTTTGCAGTTTCATGAAAATAAGTTCGATTAATCAGCGTCCGCTTTTTTAAGCATTCTAGGATATAATATAGACCCTACTAAATAATGTTAAATAACCACAGGAATGGTTGTGAACCTCACAAACACTCGTGAAAACATAAACTACCTTCCTATATTTAAAAATAGAAGCACATCTAATAAATCGAAAACAAAGTAAATCTCAAGGTTGAAAGGTGCATGTATTAGCTAAAAAGTATTATCTTACCTAAAATAATTCAACTGCAATAGTTAAAAAATTAACAACTTCAAAGCCTGGAAAGTTACTGCCATAAACAAGAAAACTTACGTCATGTTGGTATATCATTACCAAAAAAGGGGGCGTCTTCTTTATCACAGAAACTTTTAAAGGGACAAAGTCCCCTAGGTACTAATCATGGACGGCGTTCAGTTCTACAGTGAATGCTATAAACACATCAAAATGACAACACACTAATATAGTCTCTTTTTGTGTGCCTGTCTATTTGTGTTTACAACTATAATTATTATTTAAAATGTACAATGTTCTAATCTGTGAATGAGTGAATGTTAATACTACACATAAAGGTTTTTTTGTATAAATCTAAAAGACGGGTGATAAGGAGAAAGATATATATATGTGTGTGCATGAGGGTGTGAAAGTAGGTAAAGACGTAGGGAAGCTCTCTTATGTGTGGTGAGTCTTAACAGTTTTAACTCAACACTCGTAGCAACACTCGTAGCAACCAGCTTCTTAGTATGAAGTAGTTGGTTAACTACTTCACTCACTGATTTCTATTTTTTGACTACCTTATTGTTTTTAGTTATTTTGCGTCTTTTACTATATGTTTGATGACTCCTCTGGTTTGACATCTTTGAACATAGGTGGTTATTTAGTAGGCTTTACATTTATGGGTCAACTGGATGCAAAACGTAGATTCCAGTGCATTGGAAGGACTAGCATTGACATGCTGGATCGTTCGCTTAATCTTTAATTTTTACTAGTGCATTATAGCGACAGCTTTTTCTTTCTAAGACTACAAGAACGAACTGGGATTTTGTGAACTGTTTTACTGCCCACGATTCAAAATGTAGGACTGTTTTGTGATTTTTACTTCACTTTATTTTTTCCAACCTGCAATATCTTGTAGTGTTTCTCGTAGTAGTTGCATTTTGCACTACATCATTTGAGTGGTCTATGAAGACAACATTGACTATAGCACACTATGATGTCATATGCATAGTAATAGATGTACTTTACATTTGTATTTTAACTATTTTATTAACGTTTATTTTCATGTTATGATGATGAATGTATGGTATTTTATACCAGGAATGTTTTTAAAGTACACTTTTGTATTGTGATCATTAACAGCTATGGGAGTCGCTCTTTTCTAAGGCAGCTGCAAGTGATTTTTATCCTTAAGCGCTTATTTTTGGTGCCTTTTTTTGCTTATATAATAGTGTATAAAGTGATTTTAACCTTGTCTGAAGAAGTCTTCTTACTATGGAAGATGAAAAGTGCTTCACAATTGGATTAAAGCTCTGGATTACTCTCTTGTTCGGACTTTGTTTGTTCTGTTATTGTCCATGTTGGTGTGAATGACCTGAGACGTAGCTCCCTGGACTACATCAAAAGACACATGGAGGAGCTCTCTGATCTTGTAGCCCAGACAGGTATGATCCTAGCCCTGAGTAACTTCCTGCCATCACCCAGAATGATACCACAGTACAAGGACAAAATGATTGACTTCAACAATTGCTAAGCTTTTGGTGTCATTCTAAGGGGATCCAGTATCTGTCTTCCTGGGCTGACATGATCAATAGACTACGAAGGTTTGCCAGTGATGGCCTGCATCTGTCACCCTTGGGATTCCAGATACTGGCTAAGGCTCTTGCCACCCCTATAGTGCCTTTTTTAGGCAAGATTCAAATGACAAATTCACCACCTTAACAGATACAAGCAAGCAAAATCTGAGGGTAATGTTACTCAATGCTAAAAGTCTAAACCTCAAAATACATTCACTGGAGGCACTCCTTAAAATGGTGAACATCGTCATCAGTGCAGTGACAGAGACCTGGTTCAAGGCTCCAGAGAGCACCTCTGCATTACCAGGCTATAATTCATATCACATCTTTCGGCCACCTAACCTAGACTGAAACACTAAAGGCAGAGACGTGTCCATAATCATAAAGGATATCCACACCTCCAGGCTAGTTGCTCAGTATAATGCATCTGAGAATATCCAAGTGCAACTAACTCTGGTCAAAACTGCAATCCAAATTGTAACTTGCTACAGATCCCCCACCATGCCTCAGGATTCCCGCTCCTCATTTCTTGATACACTGGAAAATATTAGGGTACAATCCAACACCCTCATAACGGGTGATTTAAACTACCCCACCATTAACTGGGAAAACTACTCATGTACCAACTCTTTTGCTCAATGTTTTCTGGAATTCATAAATTCCAATGCCTTGGATCAGCTTATACACACTCTCACCAGGGGCAGCAATATCCTAGACCTGTTCATTACCAACATGGGTGACCACACCAGAGGTCAATTCCTCGTTGGTCAGATCAGACCACAAGCTAATCACCCTAGACATCCACATCCTGCCCCCACTCCCCATTAGGGAAACCACTGTAAAAAATTTCTCCAAATCCAACTTCACGCTTCTTATGACAGAAGTGGCAAACTTCATGACACCCATGCAGATGGACAATAGAGGTATGACTGCTGAATCCTACACAAATGCAGTTTATAAGCACTTACATGAGTGCATGGATTGTGCTATCCCTAACAGAACCAAGAAGCTATCCTCCAACAAAAGGAAGCCAATCTGGTGGTCCCCTGCCATAAACAAACTCTACAACAGAAGAAAGAAACAGTTGCAAAAAAGAGTAAAATCCTGTGACTGGAGGAACTCCCTGGTCAGTCTCAGTAAGAAGCTGAGATCCCTCATAAAATCCTCCAAAGCTAGTTACGAAAACAAAATTGCCACTGATTCTAAAGACAACCACAAAGCATTCTATAGCTATGTCCAGAATCTCAATAGCAACACTAAGATCTGCTCTTAGTTACAGCAAAATGGCATTAAATATACAGAACCAACTGATATTGCCAACATCCAGGTTCAGTGCTAACTTTACCCCTTTTTCACCCCTAAGGGGCCCATCTCTATACCAGAAGAATGCAAAGGTCCTGTAATCACGGCTGCACAGGTAAAAACCACACTGTCCAAAGCCAAGAACACAGCATCCATGGAACCTGACAACATCCCAGGCTGCATTCTACATGAACTACAGAATGAACTGGCACCCCACCTAAGCACCATGTTAAGTCATAGCCTCACTTCAGGCTTTGTGCCCACTGAATGGCACACAGTGATGGTTATCCCAGTCCACAAAGAGGAAGCCACCACGGACCCTGGGATCTACCACCCCATTAGCCTAACGAGCCTGGTCTGCAAGGCCATGGAACGTATCATCACGGATCTTATAAAAAAAGACACTGGTAATCTCCAAATTCTGGAACCCACCCAGTTCAGGTTTGTAAAAGGATGATCATGTCTCCTAGATCTGATAGACTTCTTTGAAGTAGTCACCAAAGCCGTAGACAAGGGTAAGGTGATTTACACAGCCTATCTAGATCTCGCCAAGGCTTTTGATATCATCTCCCACTCTGGAATTATAGATAAACTCACTAAACTAGGTATAAATTTCTATGTCACAAGATGGGTTGCCAACTGGCTCACTAACAGAACCCACACTGTGAAAGTAGCAGACTCTAAATCCAACTTCAGACCAGTGACAAGTGGAGTACCACAGGGTTCAGTCCTGGGTCCTCTCCTGTTTGGTATCTACTTTTCTGAAGTACAGGCTAACACAGAAGGTCTTTGGCTAACAAAGTTAGCAGATGACTGCAAATTAGGAGCCATAATCGAAAATCCTAACGATGTGGGCAGCCTACAAAAGGTCCTCACTGAGACAGATGCCCGGTGTCAAAGCCATGGCCTCAAGCTCAAAGCCAAAAAGTGCATTGTCATCCCCTTTGGTAAAAACTCTGTACCCATGAGCTACCCCATAGGTGGTCATCTACTTAACACCAAAAATGTGATAAGAGACCTTGGGACACAAGTGGACAATAGTCTCTCCTTTGATAATAACATCGCCACAGTAGTCAAGAAATCCTTCACATGTCACACCTCATCACAAAAGGTTACTCGTCCAGGAAAAAATAGGTCATTGTTCCCCTCTACTCGTCACTCATTAGACCCATTATAGGGTACAATGCTCCTTTTGGTATATACCTCACAAGACATCTACAACAACTGGAAAGGCTGCAGAAATACCTCGCAAAGAGGATTACTGGCCTCAAACAGATGCCCTAGGCGGACCATCTCAAAAACCTCCAGCTTTACTCCATTGCATATTGCCTACTCAGAGGCGATCTCTGCCTAAGATACAAAGTTATGTCAAACCCAGAGCTGTTGGACATGCTCCATTTAAAGAAATCCCAGTCCCACCGAGCAGCACGCTCTAGGGACCTAAACCTTGTCACCACAATAAACCAAACATGCTGGAGGGATAGATTCCTGTCCCAGAGACTTCTCATACTCTGGAGCAAACTACCTATCTATATCAAACAAAGCTCCTCATTAGCACTCTTTAAGAAAAATCTTGATGATTGGATGTGAAATAGGAAATTCAGCCCGGGAATCACCTCTGTGGCTCTGCTCAACAGGGGCACAGGAAAATAATTTTCTTGGGTGGCAAAAGCCAGTGTACCTTTTTGGCTAGGCTTATATAGGCCCTAGGGCCAATAGCCTAGTAACTACCTATGAACCTATGGACAGGTGTGTGCTTTCATTCCTGTTAATTGGTAAAATGGAACTTCATCAGATAAATTAATTTCAAGTTCATATATATATATATATATATATATATATATATATATATATATATATATATATATATATATATATATATATATATATATATATATATATATATATATATATATATATATATATATATATATATATATATATATATATATATATATATATATATATATATGTATTTACACACACACACACACACACACACACACACACACACACACACACACACACACACATATATCTATATATATATATATATATATATATATATATATACATGCAAAATGAGCCAGAAACATTAACTTCCATTTAAAGACATACTAAGACAAAATTCTGCACAGTTAAATATATAAATGTGCAAGTTAAAAGCATTCAACTAAAAACTTGCATCTTAAATTGTTAACAAATGGAACTGGCAACCTTTACCATACTTATATACAAAAATAAAAATTAAATTCTATCATTTGTCTCCTTTTAATGCTAGCAAGATATTTTATCATTAATTCATGGAGTGTGAGTAGCATTTAATAACTCCTGCCAAAATGTCTCTCTAAAAAAGAAGTAAGAAGTTGTGTGGATTATATTTTTAGTTTTTTGTGAGTGTGCTTTACCATTTTTTTTCTTTTTTCAATTAAATGAAAACTATAAAACTATGAGTCATGTAAACAGAACTTAACCCTTCCACAGGTTCCAGAACTTTATACCAGAGACTACAAATACAAACCTAACACCTATAAGCAAAAATAACAACTGCACCTTAAAAACTCTCTCAATAAGAAACAAACCCCTGACCTTGGAAACCAAGGTCAAGCAGGATGGATGCTACACAATTAAAACTATGCTAAAAAGATTAATTGAAGTAAGCTTTATGGGATGAAATTATGTGAAATTTCAATGCTAAATTATATATTTTATACAACTATGTTAAATATTTAAAACTTACTGGTAGTAAGCTTCATACAAATGTAACAAGATATTAAGATAATTCTGCATTTTTCTTACTTTTTTAGATAATGCTAGCCATAATTATTATTATTTACTTTCATAATTTTTTAAAAATACTAACAGGTAGAGCTTAGATAAAATTAAGCACATGGAAACCAAAGTGTTAAACTTTGCCTCTCAATAAGGGTAGGAATTCACTGGACTAAATCTTCAGCAGTGTGAGATGCTGAAAATCATTTCAGAAATATGACAAGATGCCCACCCCATTGCTGCCTCCAAAATGGCAACAATGCTCAGATCTGATCTGAGCTACAACCGAATGGCATTAAATATACTGATCCCAAGGATATTGCCAGTATCCTGGCAGATCAATTCTGTGCCAACTTCACCCCCGTCTCACCCCCTAAAGGGTCCATCTCAATACTGAAAGATTGCCAAATTCCAGTAGTAACAGCCACACAGGTAAAAACTGCACTTTCCAAAGCTAAGAATACAGCATCCATGGAACCAGACAAGATCCCGGGCTGTGTACTACATGCACTACAAAATGAACTGGCACCTCACCTAAGTGTCATGTTTAATCATAGCCTCACCTCAGGCTTCGTGCCCACTGAGTGGCACACAGCTACAGTTATCCCCACAAGGGGGGATCCACCTTGTATCCTGGGAAATACTGTCTAATCAGTCTGACGAGCCTGATCTGCAAGGCCATGGAATGTATTATCATGGAACTTATAAACAAAGGCATTGTCAACCTTCAAACACTGGACCCCACCCAGTTTGGGATCGTGAAGGTCCGATCTTGTCCACTGAACCTGATTGACTTCTTCAAATCAGTCTCCAGAGCTGTGGATGAGGGTAAGGCAGTACACACAGCCTATCTGGACTTCACCAAGGCCTTCGACACTATCTCCCACTCTGGAATCAGAGATAAACTTACTAAGCTGGGCATTAATCCCTACATCACTCGATGGGTTGCCAACTGGCTTACTGGCAGAACCCACACTGTAAAAGTAGCCGACTCCAAATCCTGCTCCAGACAAGTGACAAGTGGAGTACCTCAGAGTTCAGTCCTGGGAGCACTTTTCTTTGGCATCTACGTCTCTGAAGTCCAGGCCAACACTAAGGGACTCTAGCTAACAAAGTTCGCTGATGACTGCAAACTGGGAGCCATTACTGAATCCCCAAATGATGTGGATATTCTACAAAAAGGCCTTACAGAAACAGATGCTTGGTGCCAAAGCCATGGGCTCAAGGTTAGTGCCAAGAAATGTATAGTTATCCCCTTTGGGAAAAAACATGTACCCATGAATTACCACATAGGTGGCAGTACACTAAACACCAAAAGTGTGATAAGAGACTTAAGGACACAGGTGGACAGTGGTCGCACCTTCGATAACCACATCACCACAACAGTCAGGAAATCCTTCTATGTGGCACACCTCATCACTAAGGGCTTTTCATCCTGAAAAAAGGAGGTCATTGTCCCACTTTACTCATCCCTCATTAGACCCATTATAGAATACAATGCCTCATTTGGTATGTACCTCTCAAGACATCTGCAACAATTGGAAAGGCCGCAGAAATATCTCACTAAAAGAATCACAGGCCTAAAGCAGATGTCCTATGCTGATCATCTAAAAAAACTCCAGCTATACTCTGTCGCATATCGTCTACTCAGAGGCGATCTTTGCTTAACATACAAGGCCATGTCAAACCCACAGCTGTTGGACATGCTGCACTTAAATCCCTATCGCTTAGAGCCACAAGCTCCAGGGATCTAAACCTTGTCATCACAATGAACAAAACATGCTGGAAGAATAGGATCCTGACCCAGAGACTCCACATACTCTGGAATAGACTGCCCATACATGTCAAGCAGAGCACCTCTTTGGCCCTCTTCAAAAGGAACCTTGATGATTGGATGGGAGATAGGAAATTCACCCCAGGGATCATGTCAGTCACCCTGCTAGACAGGGGTGCAGGGAAGTAAATACTGTGGGAAGAAATAGCCAGGAATTGTTATGGTTAGACTTGTATAGGCCCTAGAGTCGATAACCTACTACTAACCTATGAACCTATAATGTCCCACAATTAGTAACAAAAACTTTATGATAGTATTCTGCCTTTGCCATCTTTTTATAACTCATTAATATTGATTGATTGCCAAAGGAGCAAGAAGCATGATCCAAAACACCTACCCTCTGGAACAGATAACCAAACCCCAAACACTAAAGGAAAATAATAGATGTGACCAACTGTGATACCCCACCACTGGCCCAGTAATAAGGGAGCCGCAATCTTCACCACTAGCACCAGTGGGGGACGTACATTGGGAGGATGACAAGTACACACACAGTATTTTCAGATGCAGCTCTCTACATCAAGTGCAGTTTTCCTTAAGAGCACACAGAAACCACAGTCAGTCAGGGGCTGGTTTCTCCCTCTTTCTCCAGATCCCCAGTAATTCTTCCCACTGCCGTAGCTAAAGAGTTGAGATCTCAGCTGAGTGGCCAAGCCAAGACCTCCAGCACCCTCTCTGTCCATCCAGTGCTTCGTGTCCCCACCCAAGTAGCTGATACACACACACACACACACACACACACACACACACACACACACACACACACACACACACACACACACACACACACACACACACACACACACCTGAAAAAGGCTGGCACAGGTTTACTAGCTATGCCCCCTTCTGCTCAGACTGTAAGGTAGTTATCACTGCCACCAGCCACATCCTTATAATCTGTTTTAAGGCCCTTAAAAAGGGTGTCACATCTTACTGCCTAATGTTACTATTAAACCAAATGGTAATTTGACCAAGAGCAAGGCTATTAGGAGTGGCCCACAGTGTCACCAAATAAATATGCAAGTACTCTCAGAACTTAAATATGTCTCACAAATATCAGCCACAATGAAATGTTTAAATATATTTAATAATAAATAATAAAAGAACAAGAAAATAGTATATAATCACAGTAACATCAGAGGTCAAACTCACACAAAATACTAAAACCAACTTGCTATATTCCTGACTATATCTAAAAGAATTATACTGTTCCCTAGACTTACTTACAGAGCAAGCTGGCAATGTGGTGAGTGGATGTTCTTGTCAGGTCAAAGACAAAATACAAAGTGTTCTATCTCTTTCTCAGAGACTTCCCAAATGAATATCCCAAGTATTACTGCTGGGATACTTGCAGGATGACATTTTTTTTCCTATAAGCTTCAGGTGTTAAGTTAAATCACTCTAACAGACAATTTTAACAGTATTATAATTTAAGTAATCAGTATCAGACACTTTAGAAATAGCAGTTACAGCTTTATCATGGAGTAAGGGGGCCAGGAACCGTACCCAGAGCCCTTGGTCAACATTATACTGTTTGCATACCCTTTCAAACATATGAATACAACTGTCAAAATTATCACCCTCTGTAAATTGCGGAAGAAATTTACTGACCTTTGTTGATTCTGGGGTTCAATTACTCCCTTCCCCATTACCACCATGACCCTGGAGAAGAGTCAACATCTCCTTTTCATGTTGCCTCTGCCTCTCATTCTCTTCAGATTCCAGACATCTCAGTCTCTCTGCTGCTTCTAATTCCATTTGTTTCTCCTGACGTAGCCTCTATGCTGATTCAATTTCCAAATGTATGGCCTCCAGTTCAAGTCACTTTAACTCCAGATGGATTTTTAAGTCCTCTGTGTAAAGGTTGAACTGTCCATTTTCTGAGAGTTGTACAACCCCAAGGTCTGTCTGATTGTCCTCCTGGTTGCTGGTCTGTGATGCAGCTGTGACTAAGGCTGCACTAATTTCTGCTTTAGTTAGGTTAACATGCCCCAGTCCTTTGGCTTGACATATCTCAGCTAACTGGCTCCTTGTCAGGTTGCCATACTCCTCTCCTCACATCCTTGCCTCCACTCCTTGACTAACTAAGCTAACAAAGAATAAATAGAATTATTGTGATGTGAAACTCTGAATGTTTACTATGTGGCTGGTTGAAAGTACAGACACCTTATTTAGTGACCACTGTTTACAGGCTACAGGAATTCAATATCCACACCACTTTATACTAATATATGGATATCCCATCACTGCCAACCAATATAATGTGATGTGGATATACCACCACTGCCCATGATTATAATGTGATGTTCCACCACTTGCCCAGTAATCAAGGAGCCTCAATCCTCACCACAAGCACCAGTGGGGGACATACATTGGGAGGATGACAAGTACACCCATGGTATTTCCAGATGCAGCTGTCTACATCAAGTTCAATTTCCTTTAAGAGAACACACAGACCACAGTCAGTCTGGGGCTGGTTTCTCTCTCTTTCTCCAGATCCCCAATAAGACCCCCCACTGGCACAGTTATGGAGTTGAGATCCCAGCTGAGTGGCCAAGACAAGACCTACAGCACCATCTCTTTCCAGTCAGTGCTTGGTGTCCCTGCAAAAGTAGCTGACACACATGCACTTTGAGGTTTGATTTATGCACACACACACACACACACACACACACACACACACACACACACACACACACACACATGCACATACCAGGGAAAGGCTGGCATAGGTTTATTAGCTGTGCCCCCTTCTGTCCAGATTATAAGGTAGTTATTACTGCCACGTCCTTACCAGCTATTTTAAGATCCTTAACAAATGGTGCCCAATCTTACTCTGTAATGTTACTGGTAGTTTGACCAAGAGCAAGGCTATTAGGAGTGGCCCACAGTGTCAACAAATAAATATGCAAGTACTCTCAGAACTTAAATATGTCCCACAAACATCATCCACAATGAAAGGCTTAAATATAATTAATAAATAATAAAAGAACAAGAAAATACTCAGTACATAATCACAATACCATCACAGTTCAAAATCACAGGAAATATTTAAACTGACATTGCATGACAGTCTCAAATAAGTAAAGAAAAGCATGTAAATTAAGTTTTGCTATATTCCTGACTATATCTAAAAGAATTATACTGTTCCCTAGACTTACTTACAGAGCAAGCTGACAGATGTGGTGAGTGGATGTTCTTGTCAGGTCAAAGACAAAATACAAAATGCTCTAGCTCTCTCTCAGACACTTCCCAAATTAATATCCCAAATATTACTGCTGGGATACTTGCAGAATGACATCATTTCTTGTCATCTGACTTCAGTTCCCATGCTCCAACCATTGATGCAGCTGGTAGCATCCAGCATCTACCTGTGAAAATACAAAGACCTCAGATCTTTTGGCAAATGTTGAAAGTCATAAAATAAATTACATTCCCCCACATTTAAAGACAATACACAAAACTTCTAGTTCTAGACATTATGTCTCCTTTTGCACTGACAGTGAATAGCATCTCTTTTTATGGCCCAGCCATAAAGTAATTCAATCTCAACTATTCTTTTGAAGTTAATTTCTTGTGTTGCAGTTTCCATTGTTAAAATATATACATATAAACAGTTACAATAGTGTATATACATTTCTGCTCAGTACTTTACAAAATATCTCTTCAGCACACATCTGTACAATATGACATACAGTTCTAATACATCTGTAGCACAAGCATCTTACATGAAGGATGTTGACATTCACAAATGACACATAACTATTTACAAAACTCCAGATAGCTGGGTTGGCAGTATCTCCTTTCATGATACCAACATCCATGCACAAAACACAAAGTCACACCTCTATTCTGCTAAGAAAACTGCACACTCACAAAACTGATGAAAAAGCACAAATATTGACTGTTATACTTATAAGGATGGATCACCTTTGTGTCAACACACGAGGTTTATTAAATATACAAAGTTGCCAAAGAGTGTAAAAGCCAAAAATGGGATACAATCCACGTACTGTCCGTATTTAAGAATAATGTCTTATTAATTGGCACAGGCGTTTTTTCGTCAATACAATACATCCTGAGAGTTTCTTACGGAAGTGTATTGATGAAAAAACGGAAATTTTCCTATTACTTTTCAACTGCACTGGAACCCAGGTCTGGTTTTTATTTTACATTATTTCACGAACTTTAAATTGCCTGTGCCAATTAATAAGACATTATTCTTAAATACGGACAGTACGTGGATTGTATCCCATTTTGGGCTTTTACACTCTTTGGCAACTTTGTATATTTAATAAACCTCGTGTGTTGACACAAAGGTGATCCATCCTTATAAGTATAACAGTCAATATTTGTGCTTTTACCTCTATTCTGCTACTTAAATTCCAAAAACAAATCTTTGAAAATGGTCTATATTAGATCACCGAGTGCTTAAAAAAGCGAACGGTGATTAATCGACCCTATGTAAGCGAAAGCTTACAATTTTGAACTGTCAGAACAGCAATTTTTTTTCCTAGGGAAAAAAATCGCTGTTCCAACCAAAAAAAAAAACATACTTTAAACATTACATTAAGTGGGGAGCTTCGCCCCCACACCCCCCCCCACTTCAATATACCAACTCCAAGACTGCACTACAGTGCCGAAAACGGAAAAGTAATGAAGCAGCCAAGCAAATTCTTTCCCACGGAAAGAATTTGCTTAAAACAAGCTTTGATATTTTGCTGTTTCAGGCTTTTGAGTTCGACCAAGATGCATTTGAAAGAATGCATCTTTGGTCTTCTAATAGGGAACCTTTGAAAAGACAAAGAACAGAAACTTGTGAACTCACAATCTCCCACCACACACAAAGCACTGACATTTTCTAGCCCTAACTATAAAAAGCACGATTGGCATTATTTTCCAAATTCTGGCACTGTGGTGTCATACCCCTTCCACCTCAAGTAAAAGCTAAACCAATAATGGACAAAAGTCCAAGACAGAGATAAATTCCAAACATTGCTTTTATATATTTAAAAAAGATGCTGTAATAATAGGCATTGTATTGGCATGCATTCTCTGAAGAATATGAAATCTGAAAAAGCAAAGTCTGTCATTATTCAGAGTCTTCAGTCTTCATTGATACGCAAAGTACAATGTGGAAACATGATGCCACCATCCCTATATGATGATACAAAGGCATATACAACTGTATTCACCACTGTGGACTTAACTCTTACCAATCAATGAAAGCCCCAGGTGACAAGAAATCAGCCCAGACCAAATGCACATGTGGGACCCCCTCCACACATAAACTAGAAGGCCGACTCAAATGCAGGTATCATGTATAAAAAAACAGAAAAACTATAATTGCTGAACCAACCATTCAAAAACTCAGTGGAGGAGAACCAAACCCAAACCACTGCAATACTCTCACATACAAACCAATAGTGAGATGGGCAATTCAAAGGCAGTCCTCAGACTTGCTTGACATAACCTAGGCAACAAAACAATATGTCTTGCATCATCATGCATTTCACAAAGTAATACTATAAGAAACTCAGCTGTTTGACATTATTGACTAACCATAGCCGCAGTGATCTCCTAGAAAGGAAACTTCTTTGAAAAGGAAAATAAATAGACAACTGGTGAATTTTAAAAGAAATTAATGATCCCCAAAAGGAAAACACAAGCAAACCAGTGCCACCCTGAAGTAACCCTGCATAACTCCATTTCCTCAAAATTTAATGGCTTTTTTCCCCATAAACAGCTAACCATTTTCAAACCACCACATGCAAAACTGACCTAGTTGTAGTCTGAGGGGGAAAATTAGCAAATCTGAGAATGAATTCTTCATCTAACTTGTCAACTTTGACAAACAGCTGCCCTTAAATCTGTGCTACAAATTCCACTTACATTAACAATTGAAATGCAGCTGTTATGAATAATATACAAACAGTAAAAAGTATGAAGACAAACCTTAACCTTGTAATTTCACAGAAATGTTACTAATTATTGAGTCAATTGTATGCAGATGTCAGGACGTTTAAAATTACATTATTTACACGTATAGCAACATGAGAAATAGCTTAAACATACAACTCATTTCTCATCAACTGGAAAATAAAGCTTTTGCCATAGACAGTTTTAAGTCAATTAACAAACATTAATATCAGCAATGTTTTAAAGATGGTTGCACGATAGCATAAAGACGATATAATATTGCTAACTTCCATCTGAAACCATCTGGGAAAAATGCAATATGTAACCTTGTGATTAGTTGATAAGCAGGGCATCTGTCAAAAGGACTGCTAGCTTCCTGCAACTCCCATGACTAAAGAATACCCATCAGGTCACATTAAATATGTATAGATTGAACATACGCTTGTAATCCACAAGCCACCTACTTTAATTTACATTAATCATAAACCAATAATTTTATATGGATGGTGCAGTGGTGCAGCAGTAGCATTGTCGCATCACAGCAAGAGGTTTTCCAGTTTGATTCTCAGCTGGGGCTCCTTCTGTGTGGAGTCTGCATGTCCTCCCTGCATTCATTTGGGTTTCCTCTGGGTGTTTTGGTTTCCTCCCATGTTACAACAATGTGTTTCTCCCCAGGCCTCCACTGAAAATTGTTTTTTTTCCAAGTCGGATTTTCCCAGTTAACAAATGTTAAATAAATATGTTCCAAAATTCACAATTTTCTGATAAATTAAAAAAAATAGATCAATGATACAAGCTGGCCAGAAGAGGTACAAAAGGCATATACAAATCAGAGAGTAACATTGTTCATAATATTCACTGTTGACCATTATATGAATGTATGAAACTGGCACTTATCAGTTTTTTCCTTGTTACTTTAGATTGCACAGAATTTATTAAAGGGTAGCTGTGGTCAGAAAATGAAATCAGTTTTTGAGCATATTTTAATATTTGATGTTATTCACAGAAAAAATGCACCAAAAGGACCATGGAAAACTCCTTTTAATGAATAAAAGCAAATAAAAGATCAGTATAAAGTCCAAATACACAAGTGTTTCATGTTGAGCGCTTTCACCAATTAATTGACTTCATCAGAACAAACTGAACCTCACCCCTAAAACATTTTAATACTCTTTCTTAGTAAGCAGTCAATCAATATTCCTAAGGAATGCTCAGCTCACATACACTTTTTAAAGAAACATGAACACATTCAACCATAATGACCAAACACTTAGTAAAATCAGTACACTGATTTAATTTTTTTTTTGCATAGTATTAAACCCCAAAAATGTCTGTATCAAATAAACACTTTCCTTACTATTTCACCTCTTTATACACATAAGTAAAATATTAAAGCATTTTCCATGTAAAATACATAATTATTTATAAATTCAAATATATTATGTTATCTGATTAGCTTTTTCCTTGATTACTGAGTAAATGCATAAATGGTCATTGAGACCTGGAGGGAAATTAGTAGCTAACCTAAGCTGCCAAACGAGTTCTCTCTTGCTCAAGAGGGTCTTCCAGTCCCCCCCTCACATCAATGTTAACCATATCTATTATTCCAAATTTAAAACCTGTGTATCCCCCACAGTTTACGCTGTGTCTATAAAAAGCATTAGTCTCCTTTTTATTTTTTATTTCATAAAAATGTTCGTAAATTCTGCATTTTAAATGCCCCTGCATCACCTCAATTGGTTAGCATTATTTTCTAATTTATTTTACCGCAGAATGTCTTGATAATGACTTACCACAGTGATCAGATATTGTTTTTCAGTTGTCTTCTTCCTGCAATACATCCTTCTGATTTTATTAATTTTCCTCTCCTACTGGCATAAACTCGAATCACCTTAAACGAGTGTATCAAAGAGACAGTCCCACTAGATTTTTAAATGAATTGCACAGACTTGTATTACTTGCCACCTCCTGAAAAAGTGCAACTTGTCCTTTTCTTGTTTCAGCCAGAACAAATTAGCAAATTGATTGCTTTTCTATAGCCTCCAAATGTCTTAATTATAGTTGCAATGAGTAACCTAAGGGGATATGAAGATTGAACTTTTAAGCTTTCCTTTCCTGAAGTTCAACCCACTGAGGATGAGAGCTCCTCCACAGAAAATCACTGCTGATGAGTTGTGTTGGCAGGGGTGCGTCTTTGGGGTGTGATTTCCTCCTGTTTTGAGTTACTGCAACGATAGAGCTGGTGTATATATATTCAGAGTGTAGGGGGCTTGATCTCCTGCAGAAACACTTTAAAAAGTGTTTTTTTTTTCAGGATTTTCTTTTACAGGGAATGCAGTTTGAGGATTCTGAGCCTCAGTAATTTTTGATTTATCCACTCATAGTGGAAGCTGTTGTAATATCTGATGATCTTCACAGCAGTTTTTATTTTTGTTTCCATCATTTTGAAAATTGACAAGTTATTTATCTGCCCTTTAATTGTTAATGAGATATGTCCCTGCAAAGGTTAAAATTATTGGGAGGTGGCATTGCTCTTAACTACTGCTGTTGTTTGACAACTTTAGAATTCTTCACTTAAATTTTGCATACTTGCATTGTTTCCCACCCTTTTTCTTACCTTAATGCAGTTTGCTTAATTTTAAAAATTGTATTAAAGTTTTTTTAACTGAGGTTTTAATTTTTTTTTTGTTTAGAGCCAGTTAGCAAAGATTAATTTTCTACTTTCTAACTAAAATGGGATTAAATCTAACTAATTTGTGAGAAGAGCTGTAATAAGGATTTTTTGTCATTATTTAAGGTAAGCAAAACAGGAAAATGTTTAATTAGTGGGAGCTGTCACTGACATGTTACAATTGCTGTTATGTGATTATTTTATAATTTTTCACTTAAAGCCAGTATATCTGCATTGCTTTCTATTTTTTGCAATTAATTTATTGCAGTTTTCTTTATGTTATTATTATTATTATTATTATTTATTTTATTTTTTTTGCTTTGCTGTACAGGTGTTTTTTTTCTTGGAGTATTAAACGTTGTTGGTTAGGGCCAGTTAGTAAAGATTTGTTTTCTATGGTCTGTTTACAGATGGATTAAACTAGCTGATTTGTGAATAGAACCAATAAGTAATTTTTTTCATAGGCTAAATAGAAAAGAAAACAGTTTAATGATTAGAAGCTGCCCCAGCTCTGAGATTGTTGCTGCTGAGTGACTGTTTTGGGATTTTTCATTTAAGTTTTACAGACTTGCATTGTTTCTTACCTTTTGCTCTCATTTTATTGCCTGTTTGCTTTGCTTTAAAAATCTGTTTTACTGTAAAGTTGCTTTTTAGTTTTACTTCATCAGAGCAGTCAGCAAAGATTATTTTTTTATTCTCTGACTGCAAAGGAATTACATCCCTAATTAATTTGTGGAAGGAGATGAGAAGTAGACAAGGCAAAAAGAATAGGAAATTGTTTAATGACTGAGAAATAGCACAGCTCTGAGACTGTTGCTGTTGTGTGACTATTTTCAATTTCTTCATTTAAGGTTTGCATACTCTTATTATCAACTTTGCCCTTATGTTAGTACATTTCTTTGTTTAGTGTTCTGTATGTTTTCTTGGAGTATTAAAATGTTTTTGGTTAGGACCAGTTATCAAATAATTATTTTCCATTTTCTGGTTGTGAAGGCATTATATCTAATCAATTGATTTTTTTTCTTTGTTTTTCTTTTTATTTAAAATGAGTTGAACAGGGAAAGACTTAATCATTGGGAACTGCCACTGCTCTGAGACTGCTATTGTTGTGTAGTTATTTTGCAGTGTTTCACTTAAGGTTTGCATAACTGCATTGTTCTTTTACTCTTATTTTATTGCAGTTTGCTTTACTTAAAATGTGTTTTACATTAAAGTTGCTTTCTTTTTTTTAATTAAACAAAAAAAAGTTATGTATGACATAGGTGATCTTACATTTGTGTAAGTGAAAAGCAAGCTACATTAACACAATTTTAGTTGCAAACATTATGCATCACAGACCCCATTGAGACAACTGTAGTACATCACTTATAATATGCCTAGTCATTGTCAATTAAGTATTATATAGCTCATTGAAATCCTACCTTTTTTTTAAACCTTGCTCCTACTCTGCATATAACGTTCCCACAATTCCCATTTTTCCTATGTAGTTTGCTCCTCCCCTTTTCTAAAGATCCCAATTCCAGTTGCTTTATCTCTGTTACAACATTCACTATGTCTTCTTTTTTTTTTGGAAGCCACCATAATTAGACTCAACAAGGCCATACTATGTGTAGGCAATTCTATTTCTGTATCATAGCTCAAAACATTCATCTCCTTAGTTGCACCAGTTTGCTCACCCAGTATCTCTGACAGAGCAGTCTACAGGGAATCTTTAAAGTCAGCCAACTCATTACACTCCAAGAAAATATGTTCCCCAATTGCCTCTTTCTTCCCTGACCCACCTCCAACATTTGCTGTTTACCTGAAGAAATATTCTTTGGAGTCTAATTGGAGTATAAAATACTTGTGTAAACACTTCCAAACAACGATCCTAAATCTTCTAGACTTTGTTGCTTGGTTGGGATACACATATATATATATATATATATATATATATATATATATATATATATATATATGTGTGTACCCCATTGTGTCTTTGTGAATTGCTTATCCAGTCTCTCTTCCCAATCCTTTCTGAACTCATCTGATTGATTTTTATAGATGTCATGCAATATTTTATATACTCTACTAATTATTCCTTTTTATAATGGCAGCATCTTTTCTAGATTCTATTAAAAACTCTACAAGTGCTGGTCTTTTGTTTAGGATCACCCTATTTCTTTCTCTTTGTCTATTCTCTGAAATCAAACCTTGATAGGGAAAGCAATCTCTAACCTGCAGTCCAGATAAATTCTTAGTGTCTTCCCATTCTATTACTGTCTCTTTCTAGTTATTTGCTCCCAATACCTTAGATTCCTTGCCAGTTTTCTCCAATAAATTCCAGCCCCCTCTTACCTATTGTCTCTATACCTGATTGCAGTCATCCCTATTGGCAGAATCTCCTTTCTTCATTCCTAATTTGGCTTAGTTCTTAGAATACTTTCTGCTACTTTATGAATATAATATTCTACATGATTATTGTCATTCTCCTTAAGGGTCTGCATCCAGAATCCCAGTCTCTCATTAAAGTTGTTTTTTTTTAGTTTTAATATTTCTTTATCAGGTCGAGTTAACAAATATTTGTTTTCCATTCTCTTAGCATACAGCGATTAAATATAGCTTATTTTTTTTGGGGGAGTGAGCTAAGAAGCACAATTGTTTTGTTTAAGGAAAAAGCAGTGCAGGAAAATGTTGAGGGCTAATACATTGCTCTGAGATGGCTGCTGTGTGGAAGTTTGTATACTTGTTTTTTTTTCTTGTATTTTGCTCTTATTTTATTACAGTTTGTTTTATTGCATTTTTGTTCTTTTGTTTTATTGAAAAGTTGTTTTTTTTTTCCTGGAGTTTTATACGTTCTTTGTCATGGCTAATCAGCAAAGGTTTGTGTATCATTTTGACTGCATAGTGATTAACTCTAGTTGATTGGTGGGAGGAGTTGTGAAATATATTTTTTCAGTTAAGTCAAGCAGATCAGGAAAATGTTTAATCACAGGGAGCTGTCACTGATCTAAGACTGCTGCTGTGATTTGACTGCCATGAAATTTTTCATTTTAGGTTTGAATACTCACATTGTTTCTTGCACTTGCTGTTATTATTTTATTGCAATTTATTTTAATTTTTGGTTTACTTTAAAGTTGTTTTTTCCGCTTAAGATTGCAAAATTCTTGGTTAGGACCTGGTAGCAAAGATTTGGTTTCTATTTTCCTGATTACAAATTGATTAAACCTAGGTGATTTGTGGGAGAAGCTGAAAAGCATTTTTTTGAATTTAAGGTATGCACATTAAGAAAATGTTTAATCATTGGGATCTGCCATTGCTTTAACACTGCTGCTGTTATATGACTTTTTTGGAATGCTGTGTGGATGAATGGCAGAAATGGTCCATGTTGAAGACTTTACTGTAAACTCCAGACACTGAAAGTTGGTTCTTTCAGTTAGGGTCTATGCAACAGCAGTTTCAGAGCTGTGGCATCCCTCAGTCATTAAACCATTTCCAGATGTGTAGCTGATATCTAAGGGCTAAGTGGCACCTGTTAGTGTCTACTATTGTGACTTTAGAGCATTGTTTTGTTCCATTTATGAAGTTTCCTGGTGTTTTGCATGTCTCAGCTGAACCTGAACTGAAGTTTTATAATATTCTTTGTTTGGGGTTTCATGCTGTGAACTCTTGCCATCATCAATAGCTGCAAAATGCTCTGGCAGGAGTAGTAATGGTGACACATGTACTGCCCATGTAACACTTATGATGACATATCTGCAATGAGTTTTGATACAAAATAGATTTGACTATGTATACTAATACGCAATGACCAGTGATATCAGTGAATGTCATCAACTGACCTTTGTACCTGATCTGCCAGTTGTGATCAGCTAGCAGAGCTTCCAAGGACAAAAGACATTCCACAGGTGTTTCATCTCACAACACCAGCCTTGTAAAATGTTTACCTCAGCAGAGTGACATCAGCAGATGGCCCACTCACATAATATTCAATAATTCTTGACAATGTTTTTTAACACTGTTTCATAGCGCTAATAGTAATTTTAGTTTAATTATCCTGAAAATGTTCAAGATTTTACTGATATTTCTATGCATTTTAAGATGTGTTGTACTTAGTTATTATTCAAAGGAGATTTGAGACACTGATGTCTGCCTAAACACAAAGGTTTCCCCTCTCTTCCTCTTCTTCGCCTTCCATATCTCCTTATTCTGGACTCAGTCCTTTGAAGACTATTCCTCTCCAGTCCCCTCCCCTCTCTCTTGTCCTTCCTTTTCTTCTCTTCTCACAAGTAATTCATTTACAGTTTAAGCACACCTCTTCTCTTTCATTTATTGTTAATCTGCATATTTTCAGTCTTGTAAACATGTTACTCTTTATAGTATAACTTACGTTGTAATTTTTAATTGTTCAGTTTACAAAACCCTGTTGCTGTTTAGATTGCCAGTCAAACCTTTATATAAACAATTAAAGTATCTACACCTTGCAGTAAGTAACGAACCTAAATATTTTTTTCAAGAATTTAGGTTATTTATTCAATAGTATTTTTAGTGTTGATACTGGTTTGTTTTAGTTTAGTACTGTTATTTTCCATGTTTATATATATGCATTTTTAATTCTGATCCTGCAGTAACATTTTTATTCACATAACGCTGTATTATGTTCATTATTTGACAATGCTAAGTGATCCAGACATACTACTACTACACTAATAGTAATAATATTAATACATCTGATATAAACCTTTAAAGACAACATCACCACTGCACACATTTCTCTATGTTCCTGTGTACTCTGTATAAATTTTAAACAAAAATATGGACAATTGATCATATTTTGTACCTTTTCTGTATCTGGCTATTAAATCTACTGACCAGTGCTGAGATCCGCACCATATCAGAAGTGAATATTTCTGCTACTGGCTCTAAATAAACAACAAGCAGTGTGCACACTGCTGTCTCATTGCTACAATCATTCTCTAAAGGGAACTGCTGTATCACTGCTTACAAGACCATAAGAACAGGGTTGAAGCCAAAGCAGGAAATATCTTTGACCAGCCAGTCACCAGTGCAACAGAATGAAGATATTTTCTTTGTAGACCGAAAGGGCAGGAAAAATAGCAAGAAAGCAAGAAAATGAATCCACATGGTTTCAAACTAAAATGCTGCCAGTGAAAAAGTGTTTGTATTACTCCAGGTTATAACTCTGAAATAGCCTGATGCTGTTTGCAAAAGATCAGCTTGTGGTCACAGTGACAAAGCTATCAGGAACACCTCCTTTACCTTTCTAAAACACTATGTCAGAACATAAGTGTATTTAATAAGCTACATATAACATGCTTTTGCCTGTCAGTTGGCTTAGAGGATTAAGTAGCTGTTAACCCTGTGGTTCAGTGGTGCAACGTTTGATACCTTTAGCATCCATTGTCTAATTGTATGACCCTGAGCAAGTCAGTTATTCAGACACTGCTCCTGAGCTGTGTCTGAAAACGTCTATGGAGATCAGTGCTCTGTCCTGGAGAATAAATAAATGCTTTTGACCTAATATTGCTAAGGCTAAAAAACACAAATGCTAATTAACTATATCCTGTAGATCTCAGTATCGTTTCATTTTTGTACTTGACTTTTTATCAGTTTTGGTATATCATTTAACCAGGTCAAAGCCCCAATTTCCTTCCTGTAAAGTGGTATTTATCCTCCGTGGATAATACCTAATCAGAAAGATTCAGTCATAGCAGCTCCATTTGACAGAAGTTTGAATTCTGCTAAAATTAAAAAAAAAAAAAAAAAAAAATCAAAGAATAATTAAAAGTCAAGTCTTTCTTAGGGTCACAACCCCTAGCCCCATGCATTGGGTTTCACCCCTGCACCCTTTTGCTTATTATAAGCAACTTTTTTTTTTCTTCTCAAGCTCATGCAATGCCTTTTGGGATACCACAGTATATGACTGAGCAGAAGTTGCCTGCACAGGTTCTACGGCATACAAACTACCATGCACTTCTGAGTAGGTGGTCAGGCAAAGGGCCTCACTATTGCAGCTCCTAGTGGGCTTTTCTGTTAAGCCCTTCCTCTCTGGATGTATCACTGATATCACAAAAAGTGATATGCAATAACATCAATCCAGGAATGCCTACACACTATGTCCCTCAAAGATCGTCCCTCCATACTGCCGCACTGGGTTACTGGCACAACAATGGTATTACTACAAATGCTAGTGTGTTACATGTGTGCCTCCAACGCATTCCCACACCTTCCCCTGTGGAAGGGACAAGCAGGTTCAGCCTCATCATTCCTCTTCCTCCTATGGAAAATCCAACAGGTACCCAATGATGCTTCTCAAACGCTGGTCACCTGGGTTTTAGTCGCTGGAGAGGAGTACTTTAGTATAAGCACCTTTGAGTGTACTGCACCTCAGGGAAAGAGGAATTTCTCTTTTAAATGTATCCCAGTTTGAGTGCATTTTCGAGTGCTGTTTGCACTCTACATTCTCAAAAAATACATGCTTACAATAAAGATGAATAAATAAATAAATACAAATAAACCAGCAATAAAGCAGTTTTGCATCCCATCTTTCAATCCCCTAGTAAATAAAAAAAGAAATATTTCTTAGACCTATCCCTTACCTTGTTTGAGTATAATGAATAAAGTGACACTGCTTCCAGCCTCTTTTGGTGACTCAAGGTTTTTAAGCTCGTGATTTTCTTTGCTATGAACATCTGGGGTCTTTCTAGTTGTGAGGTACATCTCGAAAGGAGTTTTGTAATCAGTAATTGGTCTAATCAAATCTGAATATAAGGGAACAATGACCTCTTCCTATCTGCATGATATTCCCTAGGAAATTAATAGTACTAAGCAGAAGGATTTTTTGACTACTGTTGTCACATGATAATTGAAAAAGAGGCCTACCTCTATTTCAATTTTATAGTGTGATGTTGTCTAAACTGTGATAATATTTCATTTTTTGCATTTAATTTTCCAGTAAAGCAGGTATTTAAAAATGGGCTCAAATTAAATGCAAAAAGTGCAACATTGTCACAGTTGGTAGGCAGTAGCCAGTTTCTTCCTCCAGAACCCACTTTTCCTGTAACTAGTCTAGCCCAGATACAGATTTGCTGTATCCAAGACTGTTTGTAAGCTTCTGAGCCCCCCAAGCCTTTCTGTGTTGGAGGGAAGCCTTCTAGCTTATCAGTGGGAGTGGTAAGCACTAGGTAGCCTATCTACCACAAGAGGAGTGGTTTCTGTCCCAGAAATTGTAGTATATTGGCCGTTTGGGCAGTTTGTCTCATCTCTTTCAACTTTCTGATTTAAAAGCTCGCATTTGCACTTCGTTCTTGCCTTTTCTGTAACTAGTCTAGTCCAGATATAGATTTGCTGTATCCAGGACTGTTTGTAAGTTTCTGAGCCCCCCAAGCCTTTCTGTGTTGGAGGGAAGCCTTCTAGCTTGTCAGTGGAAGTGGTAAGCACTAGATAGCCTATCTACCACAAGAGGAGTGGTTTCTGGCCCAGAAATTGTAGTTTATTGGCCGTTTGGGCAGTTTTTTTCCATCTCTTTTAACTTTCTGGTTTAAAAGCCCACATTTGCACTTGTTTCCCGCCTTTCCTGTAACTAGTCTAGTCCAGATACAGATTTGCTGTATCCAGGACTGTTTGTAAGCTTCTGAGCCCCCAGAGCCTTTCTGTGCTGGAGGGAAGCCTTCTAGCTTGTCAGTGGGAGTGGTAAGCACTAGTAACCTATCTACCACAATAAGAGTAGTTTCTGGCCCAGAAGTTGTAGTTTATTGGTTGTTTGGGCAGTTTTTCCATATCTTTCAACTTTCTGGTTTAAAAGCCCCTGTTTGTGCTTGTTTCCTGCCTTTCCTGTAACTAGTCTAGTCCAGATACAGACTTGCTGTATCCAGGACTGTTTGTAAGCTTCTGAGAGGTGCCAAAGTCTGCTCTTCAATTTTTTCCCTTATGTCTGCTAGTTCTCTCCTCTCCTGCACTTTTACTAGCTTATTAGTCTAGCACTTTACCAGACTTCTTGTAGCAATTATTGTAACACACATAAGTGATACCAGCACTAAACATTCCACAAGGAAACAGCTCCAGTACTTATGATTAATTCCCATCCCTCCAGGCATGTCTAAAGGTCAGTTCCCTGTGCTTTCTTCTATTAACCTGGTGAACTTGGGCATCCTGAGGCAATGTAGCAACTGTGTCATGTACACTGACAACCCTCTCCTCTTACCTCCCAACACTCAGACTTGCAAGAGATGCACTTATATATCCAAACTGGAAGCCACACACTTTCCAGCCAAGACTGGAATAGCTGGTCAAGAAGAGAAGGTCAACACTTGCACCATACCACATGGAACACATAGCCCTCCAGAGCAGACACCAGCACTGCTTTCGCATAAAAACACAAACCACACACCCACCTTCGCGGAGGCACACAATAAAAATCTACCCAAACAGCAGAGACCTGCAAGGTAGAAATGCACTCGACCACCACAACACAACAATAATCATGAGACACATAACTCTCCTAAACAGTGTGTCACTCAAAGCCCCTAAGGCAAAACAGCATGCCCAACACACTAGTCATAGGTGACTCGATAGTGAGGTACACTGATGTCCCACTCACTAGGCTGAATAAGAAGAAAGTAACAGTCAGCTGCTTGTCAGGTGCCAGGATCTGCCACATAACGCACGTACTCAGGTCCCTCAACAACAGGTACAAATATGACTCTGTCATTGCACATGTGGGTGTGAATGACCGAGACGTACCTCCCTGGACTACATGAAAAGAGACATGGAGGATCTCTCGGATTATGTAGCTCAGGCGGGTATGACCCTAGCCCTGAGCAGCATCCTACCATCACCCAGAATGATACTACAGTACAAGCATAAAATGATTGATTTCAACAACTGGCTAAGTTTCTGGTGTCATTCTAAGGGTATCCAGTATCTGTCTGCCTGGGATGACATGATTGACAGACCTCAATGCTTTGCCAGAGATGGCCTGCATCTGTCCAACCCTGGGCTTCTGGATACTGTCCAAGGCTCTTGCCAGCCCTATAGTGCCTTTTTTAGGTGGTATTCAAAAGACCAAATTATCACCATAACAACTACAAACAAATGTAATCTGGGGGTCATGTTGTTAAATGCTAGAAGTCTAAATCTCAAAATGCACTCACTCAAACCACTCCTTAAAATTGAGAACATCAAAATTTGTGCTGTAACAGATACCTGGTTCAAGGCAGCAGAAAGCACCCCTGCACTACCAGGCTATAACTCATTCCACACCTTTCGCCCCCAGAACTTGGACCGAAGCTCCAAAGGTGGTGGTGGTTCCATATTCATAAAGGATGCGCACACCTCCAGACTGGTAGCCCAACATAATGCATCAGAGATACTTTAGATGCAGCTAACAATGGGTAAGACAGAGATTCAGGTCGTAGCCTGCTATAGGTCCCCAACCATTTCCCAAGACTCACACTCCACATTCCTAAACACCCTGGAGAATATTATGGTCAAACCTAACTAACACTCTCATACTGGGCAACTTCAACAACCCCTCCTTTAACTGGGAAAACTACTCATGTACCAATACAGTTGCCCAATGTTTCCTGGAATTCATTAATTCTAATGCCCTGGACCAGCTTGTTCTTACCCCCACTAGAGGTAGCAACATCCTTGACCTGGTCATTGCTAATATGGGTGACTGTTGCTCTACACCAATAGGCAACTCCTCCCTGGTTAGATCCGACCACAAACTAATCACCTTGGAAATCCACCCCCCTCCCCCGCATAGATAACCACCATGAAAAACTTCTCCAAAGCTAACTTTGGGCTCCTAAAAACAGAGGTGGCTAACTTCACGGCACCCATGCAAATGGAGAATAGTTGCATGACCACCGAATCATACACCAATGCACTGTACGAACACGTACACAAATGCATGGATCTCGACATACCCAATAAAACCAAGAAGCTCTCCTCCAAAAAAAGGAAGCCAATCTGGTGGTCCCCTGCCATAAACAAACTCTACAACAGAAGGAGGAAACTGATGTGGAATAAGGTGAAGTCCCAAGACTGGAAAAACTCCCTTATCAGCCTCAACAAAAAGTTGAGATCCCTTATCAAATCCTCTAAAGCTAGCTATGAAAACAGAATTGCAGCAGATAGTAAAGATAACCACAAGGCCTTCTATAGTTATGTAAAGAATCTCCACAGCAATACCCAGATTTGCTTTGAGTTACTGCCAACAGATATTGCCAATATACTGGCTTACAGATTCATTGCCAACTTCCCCCTCTTTCCCCCTCAAAGGACCAATCACAATACCAGTAGATTGCCAGGCACCCAGTATTACTGCTGCACAGGTTAAAACAGCACCATCCAAGGCAAAAAATACAGTTTCTATGGGACCTGACAATATCCCTGGCTGTTTTCTGCATGAATTACAGAGTTAACTGGCACCTCACCTGTGTGCCCTGTTCAATCACAGCCTCACCTTAGGCTTTGTCCCTACCGAATGGTACACTGCTACAGTCGGCCCTCTCCACAAAGGATGTGTGACTACAAACCCTGGGAACTATTGCCCCATTAACTTGACAAGTCTAATATGCAAAACTATGGAATGCATCATCATGGACCTAATAAACAAGGATATAGAGAATCTCCAAACTCTGGATCCCACACAGTTTAGTTTTGTGAAGGGTAGAGCATGCCTGCTCAACTTGGTTAACTTCTTTGAGTCAGTCACCAGAGCTGTGGATGAAGGCAAGGTGGTTCATACAGCCTACTTTGATCTGGCCAAGGCCTTTGATACCATTCCCCACTCAGGAATCGTAGAAAAACTCACTAAGCTAGGCTTCAACCCTTATATCACCAGGTGGATTGCAAACTGGCTCACAGATAGAACCCACAATGTGAAAGTAGCTAATTCAAGTCAGACTGCTGACCAGTCATGAGTGGAGTCCCATAGGGTTCAGTCCTGGGTCCTCTCCTGTTTGGTATCTACTCCTCTGAAGTCCAGGCCAACACAAAGGGACTCTGGCTGACAAAGTTCACAGACAATTGCAAGTTGAGAGCTATTATTAACTCCTCAAGTGATGTTGACATCCTACAGAATGGCCTCACTGAGACCAACTACTGGTGTCAGAACCATGGCCTTAAGCTTGATGCCAAAAAATGTGCTGTCATCCCCTTTGGGAAAAACCCAGTTCCCATGAATTACCACATCGATGGTAGTTCACAGAACACAGAAGGCATTATAAGAGATTTGGGAACACAGGTTGACAGCAACCTCTCTTTTGATCACCACATTGCCACTGTGGTCAGAAAGTCCTTCTATGTAGTTGTTAAATAAAATTAAAAATTCAATACACAGGAGGTTCAGATTCAAAAGTTTACTAGTGTACACCAGGAGGCAAAAAACCATACAAGTACAGAATTTTGTCTGACATGAAACAGGAAGCACACAATTTTATATAGGTTTAACATTCAAGCTATGCCCACCTTACTGACGTGACATGTCACAGGGCATCTACATCACTTTAGCTTACAAGCCTCTATTCTTTTAATCTGCTGATGCTGTATATTTAAAAAACTTTTCCTCTAGATACAATACGGCCTTGCTATCCAGCTAGCCAGTCACAATGTCTTTCTGTAAAGTTACTTGTTCAAGGTTTCATATCAGTTCGACTACAATAGCAGCTTCAGTCTTTTAATGTATGTCTTTGTTCTCTGTTATACTTTCTCACACAGCTGCGTGCTAAGTAACACATATACAAGGCCAGATCATTCCAAAAGGAAAAAGCAGAAGATTTCATTATTTCACACATTTAATTTCCTGACCCAGCAGATAATCACTTATGAAAAGCATAAACATTAAAACTTGCTAAGCTAGCATTCTGCCAGGGTCAGAGATCAGCTCTTGCTTCAAGCCACACTGCAGTTTCAAAACTACTTCACATTTAGACATGAATTAATTTTACTACTATATGATTAATAGAATAAAATGCATTATATGCTACTTTGCTTTTAAGCTAGCAAAATACACATTTTTCTAACATTTTCCCCCTATTAATACTTTTTATTCTATTTTTGAAGTATGCATAGTGTCATTTCATCTCCTAGCCTTTTCCACTCAGGATTTTCAGCTAGGTGAGTCATTCAATCTATACTTCAGAAAAAGCGTCATCTGAAATCAATCTTTCAATTTCAATATCTTGGTAGAAAGTTTCAGTAACAGATACATCAACAAAATCTTTGATTAATCTTTTCATGCAGGGAATTCCACAGCAAACACATGCTCCTATTAGGAGTATACATACACAAATGGCAATCAGAATATTCATTAGGATGGAACCCCACCTCCAAATAGATTCTGGAAAAAGTCCATCAGTGGGTTTGGGCCTGGTTCAGTCATGGCTGATACTTGCTGAATTACCTCTAGGTGGTGATTTATCTCATGACGATTGTCAGGAATAAAAGCACAGCATTCTTCTTTGATAAGCATGTACGTACCACCTCTCGCCGCTAGGGTGAAGTCAAGAGCCATCCGATTTTGTAGCACAATAGTTCTCATTGCATTTAGTTCAGTCACTAGTTCTAGGGCAGAAAAAGTTGCATTACTCATTACTTCGAGAAGTTTCAACAACTTCCTCAGCTCCCAGATCGATTTGACTGCTCCATAGGCTGGGAATATTCCCGCCCAGGATATAACACTGTCACTCAAGTCCATATGAGTCAATCCGCTTTTGTCTTTTACTGAATTATGGTCTTTCCAACCAGCTTCGATCTTCCCAAATGGATTCACAGGTTTCTTAACTGGACCTTCGGATGTTCGAGCTGTTTCTCTTACGTTTCGTATCTTACCCAAAGGCAATTCTGCAGTATGTCTTATTGCCGGAACCAAGTAACCCAAAAAACAACTGCCGGACCAATTCTCAGGTAACCATTTATATGCCTTTTTCCCACAAATAAAATAACAGTTTTCTACTTTAGTACTAATACGCATTAGCCCTGCATGAAACATTTTCTGATCTATAACTGACAATTGTTTAGACAGAACTGGATTTTTTTTAATGTCACTCATAGTTGTTTTCAATGAGTTCAAATACGAGTCATAATTAGTATTGCAAAACGTATTGCCATTACTATTCTTAATATAACATCGGTAAGAAATAGTTATGTTACAATTGCTCCAGCCCACCTGGAGAGTGTCATTTTTCTAGAAACATACAACTCCTTTTTGTGTGATAGGTAAAAATAAAGCTATTTTGTCCTGTGATCTCACAGTTCCTGTGTCAAAAAGTAAATTCTCTCAAGTCTCATTTATCCCCAAAGGGACAGCGGACATTATCAGTCCTCCATATGCTGTTGGTATAGCTGTACAAACCCAGCAATTTGAAATGTTCATAGTCTCTGCATACACACGTTTCATGGCTAGGTATGTGTTAAAATTTGGATGCCAGTCTATAGACGTTTCATCACGCCTTCCCACTTTCACTTGTGCGGTTGTGTGCAGGATAAACCACAGCAAGAGGAAAATTGTCACAATTACAGTTAATAAATGTACACACAACAAAATGATTATGCAACATCTCTGGGGTTGATCTAGACTTCTATTCGCTTTGTTTTTGGCCATCTCGGTCTGGTTATATATCAGTCACAAAGTTTATCAAGTTGAAAGTTTTTTTACCGGTTTACAATGCGTCAAATGAACCCAGGACGTCCTCTCAGCTACTCTGACTGCAGTAGGCGTTGCCAACAGAACCTGGTACAGTCCCTCCCACTTTAGACTCGCCCAATTCTTCCTTTTCTTCACTTTCACCCAAACGTATGTCCCAGGAACCACGACTGCTTCCACCGGTCTGGTCTGTTCCTTATCTGAAAAAGAGTTAAACTGCAAAACAGATTTATTTGTTAACAGTCTCCTCATATAACTAGCTAATGAACTGTCAGCCTCTTGCTCTGCAGGCATGAGAGCTTTCCACTGAGGCACATAATATGCTCTCCCAAAAACCATTTCAAAGAGAGTCAAACCCTTTACATTTGGAACCGTTCTTATACTCAGCAGTGCTAAAGGCAGACAGTATATCCAATTCTTTTGGGTCTCCTCTACTAGCTTCCTAAGTTTATTCTTTAGGATACCATTGTACCTTTCCATCAGTCCTGCTGACTGTGGGTGGTAAGCACAATGGTTCTTCAAGGAGATACCAAAAAATCTCCCAAGTTGGTGAATCGTTTGATTCACAAAATGTGTGCCATTGTCATTATAAATCCTTTCTGGAATGCCAAATCTAGGGATTACTTCTTTTATCAGGGCTTTTGCCACTGTTGCTGCATCCAGGTTTTTGGTTGGAAAAGCTTCTACCCATTTAGAAAACATGTCTATAATAACTAAACAAAACTTTTTCCCTTCACATTTATTCAATTCTATGAAATCCATACAAATAGTATGGAACGGGTATGGTGGTATAGGAAAACTTCCTTGCTTGGTTTTAAATGCCCCTTGTGCGTGATGCTTGTTACAAGTATGACAAGCGGCACAAAATTTTTTTGTGTAATTTGTGTATCCATATGTTTGGAATATTCGATTTACTAACTGTACCATCCCCCCTGTTGAGACATGGCACTGCCCATGGCTCAACAAAGCTGCATATCTAAATAAATTAGACGGTAATATTGGTTTTCTTTCTTTGGAAATGTACAGTCCATTCTCAAGAATTGCACCTCATTTTACCCATTTTTGTTTTTCTGCTCTTGTAGTAAGCATCTGCATTGTTTTTAACATGTCTAAATCTAAAATCTCAGAGGGTTGCAATTCCTCATTTAAAAGTACAGTTTCTGAGTCTGAGGCTGCTTGCTTTGCAGCTGCATCAGCTCGTGCATTGCCTTTTGAAATCTTATCCTGCTGTTTTGTATGAGCTACACATTTACAAATAGCTACTTTGGTAGGTAACTGAATAGATTCTAATAACTCCAAAATAAATTGCGCATGATTAATAGGTTTTCCACTGGATGTTATCATTCCTCTATTTTTCCATTGTTGTGCAAATACATGTACTGTAGAAAAAGCATACTGACTATCAGTATATATGTTCACACACTTGTTTTTTGCTAAAGTACATGCTCGTCAAAGCTATCAATTCCGCTGCTTGTGCAGATAAGTTGTGTGGTAAGGATTGAGCTTCTAAAATTTCAGTGTCTGTAACTACTGCATACCCCACCAGATTCTTCCCTGTAGGACCCCTTCTGCATGAGCTGTCCACATAATATGTCACCTTGGCATTATCCAAGGGCATATCTGTAAGATCTTGTCTAGGTAAAGCTAACTGTTCAATTTCCTGCAGGCAGCTGTGTGGTGTGCCCTCCGCAGGAGTTGGAAGTAATGTTGATGGATTCAATGTTGTACATCGTTCAATTGTCATATGAGGTTGGCTCAGCAGTATAGTCATACATGAAAGATGTCTAGCAGGAGAAAGGTATGCCATTTTCTCTTGCAGTAAAATTATTGCAACTGCATGAGGCACTCTCAGTGTGAGAGGGTGGAATAACACCACGGAGGCCAAAGCCTGTACTGCCATTGCGGCTGCAACTACTGCTTGTACACAGTGAGGCAAAGATCACTCCACTGGGTCTAACTGTGATGAATAGTAGGCTATGGGGCATTGCTTGTCCCCATGTTGTTGCATCAATACTGACGTCATGTACCCTTGCTTACAATCTACGGTCTGAAAGAACCGTTTGTGATAATTTGGAAGTCCTAAAACTAATGAAAAAGCTATTAACTGCTTCAGCCTGCAGAAAGCCGTTTCTGCTTCAGTTGTCCATTGTAAAATGTCTTGTGCTGCCATTGGTGTCTTATATATCAAGTCAGTCAGTGGAGCAGATTCCAAAGCATAATTTGGTATCCAGCTCTGACAAAAAATAGTTGTACCTAAGAAAGACATCATCTCTTTCTTGGTCGTTGGCTTGGGTGCTTGCAAAATTGCTGTTTTTCTTTCCTCATCTAGTATTCTACCTTCATTGGATATTACATATCCAAGGTATCTAACTTGTTTTCTCCAAAGTTGTAACTTACTTTTGTTTACTTTGTGTCCTTATGTTGCTAAAAATTTCAATAATGCTACAGTATCCTCCCTGCACTGTTGCTGGGTGGGGGCTGCTAGCAAGATGTCATCTACGTAAAGTAGAATTTGACTTCCTCCCAGTGGGGTAAACCCTGCCAAGTTGCTAGCCATTTCTTGTGCAAATATTGTTGGGCTCTCACAATATCCCTGTGGTAGTCGTATCATTATACCTCTTACCCTGAAATGTAAATGCAAACCAATATTGACTATCAGGATGTATAGGTATTGAAAAGAAAGCATTGCTAATATCTACCACAGAGAAATACTTCTGTTGTGGTTCTAAATCATTTAGCAAAGTATGTGGGTCTGGCACCGTGGGTGCTCTAGGTATTATTGCATTGTTTACAGCTTGTAAATCTTGTACCATCCGCCATTCCCCATTTGCTTTTTTAACAGGAAATAGGGGTGTATTACATGGTGAATCAGGAGATTCTACCAGTACTCCTTCTTTGAGTAATGCTGCTATTATAGGCTTAATTCCTATTTCTGCATCCTTTCTCAAAGGGTATTGTCTTTTCTGTGGTCTAAAAGCTGACTTTGGGGTAATTGTAACTGGTCCTGCTGTTTGAATAAGTCCTACATCTGACTTGCCTGTTGACCAAAGAGTTGTTGGAATTTCACATAAAACCTTTTCTTCTTCTTCTAATAAAAATGCTAATCAGCTGTCCTTGCTAGATTGCAAGTGTACAGCTGGATGTGTCTGTGTCAACCAATTCAGTTTTTGTTTTTGTATCCCTTGTTCTGACAGTTCTAAATCAGTCTGTTTCTCCCATCTTGTTACTTTTTCTCCTAAGTCTGCCCATTTGACACTTTTGTTCTTTGTCAAGCTGACATGTGGTAACTGATTTGATCTATACAATGCAAGGAATTCTTGAGGTAATGAACAGCTAACTACACTGTTCCCCTCAGTATACCAGTACAAAGTATGCAAAACCAATCTAGTTGCACGATTTCTAAACAGTTCTTGCTCATACTCTCTATCAGGTCCTGGTGTAGTACAGTAGTATAGAGTACAGTGTAACAAATGCTGTCGATCAGTGTCAAAGGAGGGGGCTTTACTGATGGCTACATTCATCAGTTCCTCGGTTACTGCCCCTGGACTAGTCGTGACTAGGTCCTGACTGTACCAGTAAAAGGTTTCACCCTCCGATCGCACTACAAAGGTATCCATTTGTCTCTGTGCCTCCATACCTTGTACAGTTGGAACTACTGCTATGCCAAATATCTGCATAAGGTCCCTGCCCAATAGGTTTACTGGACACTTTGCAGAAACATTATTTTACTTCTCTGGGTCATACCTGAAACAGGGTCAGTTATTGCTATATCATGGGAAAGTGGTTCCCTGTATAGCTGTCCATTTTTACTAATATATAATCAGGTGATTCTGAATGTTCTGGTAACTTGGAGGTGTATCAAAGTCCCTGAGTCACACAGGAATTAGACTTCCCTTCCCTCCACCAGAAGTGTAACTTCCGGTTTTGTATCTGCCAAGTAGAGCTCTAAGCTCAATAATGCTAAATCCAAAATTTCACTTTCTTCATCCTCCATATCTACTTGCACTTCCTTTACTCCTTCTATCACATTTACATTTGTTTTCTGTTCATTAACTTTTCCTGATGATTTCTGACTCTTACATGATGTATCTTCACTATCATATAGTCAGTCCTCATCTCCCTTATCTTCTGTAATTACCTTTTTGTTTTGCCTACAATCCCTTGCTAGATGTCCTTTTTTCCCACACTTGAAGCATTCACCTCTCTTTTTCCTTTCTTCAAAATCTTCTGATCATTTGTCAGACTGTTTGTTTCCCTAGGTATTTTTCTTGCCCTTTTTACCTGACTGTAATACAAATACTTCAGCTCCATCTTCAGCAGTGAAGACTTGCGCCTTCTTTTTCTTTTTACTATTAAAATGTCTCTCAGCATGTCTAGCGAGTAAGGCTTGTAGCCTCCTGTTCGATGATCTATCATATGCTTCATAATGAAGCTACTAATAGGTGCAATGCAACCTTTCAAAATGCATTTTTAATTGTTGTTCATATGGGAATCAGTTGTTTGGTTCTCAGGAACCGACATACCGCTATGATTATTAAAACATTCTAATAATCTAGCATAATATTCATCTATTGTCTCATTTTCCTGTTGTATGCATTGATTAATGCAAGTCCAGTCTGCTCTGGGTTTCCATTTCTCAGAGATTCGGTCTGTCAGACCTTTCACTCTGTTGTCTAACTCTGCGTCACTATGTGGGAGTGGTCTGAGCTCTGCATTACGAGGATTCCAGGCGCCACAAATCATGTGCCAATCTGGACCTATAATTTGTCTTACTACTTTTTCCACTTCTTCCCCATTCAAGTGGTAACTTAACCTCATGCCTTGTAAATCTTCTAAAAATTTTGTAAAATTAACTTTCGGATGGGGGATTCCCTCAGTAGCCTTACGGATGTCTTCTGGTGTCCATGGTCTATATACTAAGAGTGTTGGATCCTGCCCTTCCTGTCCTGCCTGAGGATTTAGAACTTCTATAAGTGGGCATATTTCTTCCTCACTCTCATCCTGTAGATTTCTCTCTATTTGGTATGATTCTGTGTCCCTATGTGTTTTACGTGTTCGGGACCTAGTCTCAATAGGATCTCTAACAAATAATTGTGGTTTTGCTAAAACTTCAGGATAACGCGGAGGCGGACCAGCCTGTCCACTCGCTTCATATCCTGAAAAGAGTAAGGGAGGGGGTAAGGGAGGAGGAGGAGCTGTCGCTATTACCAAGTTATTATCCTCTTTGTCTAAAAATAATGTTTTTGAATTTTTAAGTTTCTGTTCTCTACGATTTGCTTCCTCAATTCACCTGTGTGCTTGAGGAATGCCTAGTTGGCATTGCTTTTTTGCCTGACCTCCTGCATCAGATTTAAGCTGTTTAAGGAGTTTAACTAGTGAAGGTTTATCTAGTTTACCATCAAATTCATATTTGTTAACCCATTTCGTATAATACCTAACGTTATCAGAACGCTGTAATTGCATGTATTTTGCGTCTTCGGTTAGGGGCGGATCTCGCGAGGTTTTAGTGCACTGATTACCCATGTCAAAGAAAATGTTACATAACCCTTTTTTTTATCACGTGATATTAAGTTCTTAGTTCCTGTTTACAGTTTATCTAGAATAACTGCCTACCTTATTCTGTTAACCTGATCTATGACCAAATATACAGTACTTCCTTTTGTCCCTGATCTGCTAAACAAATCTTGACAACAATATACTGTAACCTAGTCCCTGATCTAAAACAGAAAAAGGCAAATTCTTCCTACCTGAGCAGTATTGAACTGTTCGAATGTCCACTCTTCGGCCACAGATCAGAAAGTGGCCAGCCTCTTTACACAACAATTCAGTCGAAGGTCTTTTCACCCAAGAAGAACCGTTTCGGTAACTTCTCCTGTGCAGTATTCGACCACCCATAGACTCTGATCTGCAGCTGTCTGAGGGAATTTTCCGTCTGCGAAGGACCAAACTGTTAAATAAAATTAAAAATTCAATACACAGGAAGTTCAGATTCAAAAGTTTACTAGTGTACACCAGGAGGCAAAAAACCATACAAGTACAGAATTTTATCTGACATGAAACAGGAAGCACACAATTTTATATAGGTTTAACATTCAAGCTATGCCCACCTTACTGACGTGACATGTCACAGGGCATCTACATCACTTTAGCTTACAAGCCTCTATTCTTTTAATCTGCTGATGCTGTATGTTTTAAAAAACTTTTCCTCTAGATACAATACGGCCTTGCTATCCAGCTAGCCAGTCACAATGTCTTTCTGTAAAGTTACTTGTTCAAGGTTTCATATCAGTTCGACTACAATAGCAGCTTCAGTCTTTTAATGTATGTCTTTGTTCTCTGTTATACTTTCTCACACAGCTGCGTGCTAAGTAACACATATACAAGGCCAGATCATCCCAAAAGGAAAAAGCAGAAGATTTCATTATTTCACACATTTAATTTCCTGACCCAGCAGATAATCACTTATGAAAAGCATAAACATTAAAACTTGCTAAGGTAGCATTCTGCCAGGGTCAGAGATCAGCTCTTGCTTCAAGCCACACTGCAGTTTCAAGACTACTTCACATTTAGACATGAATTAATTTTACTACTATATGATTAGTAGAATAAAATGCATTATATACTACTTTGCTTTTAAGCTAGCAAAATACACATTTTTCTAACAGTGGTACATCTCATTACTAAGGTTTTGCATCCAGGAAGAAAGAAAGAGGTCATTGTCTTCCTCTACTCTTCCCTCATTAGGCCGATCGAGTACAATGCCCCATTTGGCATGTACCTCACTAAACACCAGCAACAAGTAGAGAGGCTGCAAAAGTATCTCACAAAGAAAATCCTAGGCAGTTCCTTCTACTCTGGGTTTCAGTGTTTTTCTTATGGACTGCACCTCTGCAACTATTCATTTGGTTAAGAATTTAAGGTGCCCCATCCACTTGTCCAGGTTCCTTTTGAACAGTGTCATAGAAGTGTTCTGCTTCACGTGAATTGGAAGCCTATTCCAAACACACAGCAGTCACTGGGAAACAAATCTGTACCTCCAGCACATCCTGTTCAAGTCGCAGGTCATATTTAGATCCCCGGAATGGGTAGCTGTACTCCTGTTTGATTTATGGATGTGCAGCAAATTCATTAGGTTTGGGTGAGACATTGCTCTGTAATTCTGGCATAAGTCTCCGCTAAGAAGTCTATACGATACTAAGTATAGTGACAGAGACTTTAGACAGTCTGTGTAAGGCATGTGCTGGAGTGCCTTGATCTTCTTAGTTAGAAACCTCTGAGGTCTCTCCAATTGCTGCAGGTGCTTTGTATGATACATGCCAAAAGGGGTGTTATAATCAATTATGGGCCTGATTAGTGATGAGTATAGGTTCAGAGATGTATAGGTTCATAGGTGTGTACTAGGCTAATGGCCCTGAAGCCTTCACAAGCCTAGCCCATAGGATTACCCTTGTATCGTGCCACCCGACCTTAGTTCCCAGTGCCACTGTCAAGATCGCCGGGGTGAATTTTCTATTTCCCATCCACTCATCAAGATTTCTCTTGAAGAGGGCCAGCGAGGTGCTCTGGTTGATATAAATGGGAAGTCTATTCCATAGCATGGGCAGTCTCTGTGTTATGAAGCTATCACTCCAGCATGTTCTGTTGATTGTGGTAATGAGGTTGAGGTCTCTGGAGCATGTGGTGCAGAGGGATTGGGATTTCTTTAGATGTATAGGTAAAATAATCAATCCTTGTAGGTCTTGAACCTAGAAGCCTGTAGACCATAGCAACAGCACTTTACCACTAAGCCATCTGAGCTATAACAAATCAAACCCTGTACCCTTGACTACAGGAAGCTGTCCACTAAGGGCTTAAAGCCTTTACAATCTGTTACAACCTTCTTTGCTCTAGAGGCGAAGCCTTTGCTAACCAAATGTGCTATGTCGAAAGTTTTTACTACAGTAGACACATGGTGGTCAAAGTTAAGGTTGCAGTCTACTTGTGATCGCAGATCTCTTACCACTTCATAGGCACATAGGGTATTGTTGTTAATTTTATAGTGTATAGGGGCATTGTTTTAACAGAATGGAATGATGATACAATTCTTTGCATTCAGTTTGAGACCATGACTTAGACACCAGTCAATGGGCTGCATAAAACCCTCCTGAAGTAAACTGACATAATTTGGGGATTCAGTAATTGCACCCAGTTTGCAGTCATCTGCAAATTTGGTTAGCCACTGCCCCTTAGTTTTGCCTGAACTTCTGAGAAGTATATACCAAACAGTAGGGGGCACAGCACTGACCTTGCGGCACCCCACTGGTGACAGTTCTGCTGGTTGGATTCACCCCCTTTGATAGTGCAGGACTGGTTTGTGAGCCAGTTGGCAATCCATCTTACAACAAAGAGGTTTACATTCAGTTGATCGTAAAAAATCAAAGACGAACAACAACACTAGAACTGATGTGACAAGACGGTTAACCTCACCGTCCCGGCTATGTTTTGAAAAGTAGCATGCAAGCTTACTCGAATAAGGCAAAGGAGCTATTTCATTCAAAAATAATTTAATAAACTCGAACCACAAAATTCAAGACGAACATCCATGTATTCATATGTTAAGCGTTTTCATCTGCTCTAGCAGACTTCCTCAGAACATCTGGTTAACACAAATTTTATTCCTTTTAAAATCTTTTTGGCGCCATTCTAGAGCTACATTTAAAGTGCCAGTGTTTACTTTTGACTATACATAAATGTTTAAAAACAATAAATACTTTATATCTTAAAAATTACAATTTGTCCTAATACTATGACTGATAAACATCAACATTAAAAACCACTAAATAAATATTAATTAATAATAATACATCATATTTATATCCATGACCTAAAAACAATATAAATAAATAACAAAATAGTGAAACAAGATGGTAAAACACCTCAGGCTAACAAGAGAAAGGTTCGAGTTTATTAAATTATTTTTGGATGAAATAGCTCCTTTGCCTTATTCGAGTAAGCCTGCATGCTACTTTTCAAAACATAGCCGGGACGGTGAGTGTGGGATTGTGTCAAAGGCCTTTGCCAAGTTGAAGTATGCTGTATGCACAGATTTGCCCTCGTCAATTCCCTGGTCACATTTTTGAAGAAATACACCAGGTTTAACAGGCAGGATCTGCCCTTGATGAAGCCAACTTGGGTTGGATCCAGGGTTTGGAGGTCACATGCCTTTATTTCTGAGGTTCATTATGATACATTCCATGGCTATAAAGATGAGGCTGGTCACACTTATAGGTCTATAATTCCCTGGGTCTGTTGCTAAGCCATCTTTATGGAGGAGATATGCCATCCCCCATCCCATGACGGATGTTGGGAATGTGATGTAGATGGACTTTGGCTTTGGCCCAGATACCACAGACTTGATTACTGACTGACACACTAGAAGAAATGACATGTATGCTGTTGATGAGTGACCAACACCAGCTCATCCATCCTGAGGTAGGGGGTAGCATATCCTATTAAAATGCTGATATCCAGTGGAGAATAAGTGTACAGCATACAGAATCTGGACCATTTGCAGATGCACAGTAGCCTTCAGGCTGTGTACAAGGAGAAGGTGATGTAATAGCATGACAGCTGGGTTTTCATGTCAGCCACTGGAGGGAGGGAGTTAAGTCCTAAAAGAAAGATCTGCTGTGGCTGCCTGTATGATATTTATGAGGTAACAGCCTAGACATTGTGGGCAGTCTGCTGGTTATCAAATGTGGGGCAGAAACTCAGAATATAAAATAAATAAATATATACATAAAATAAATAAATTCTATTCTTTATTAATTCTGACTATTGACTACACAGTCTAGAACAAAGTCATTTAGCAACCAAATGGTGAAGCAGATTTGCAAATAAGAAAGTTTTGTTATGACAATTTCTGCATTTCTTGGCCATGCTGGAAAATGAATTATATGACACCGTTGAAGGTGATCTCATGTAATTAGTAAAAAAAAGGCTGCTATCTGCACTACAAGCAATGATCAGAGGTCTGAAACATATATGGCATGACATCCATGATGGGATAGGTTTCAAGGAAGCTGTTGTTTAAGGAAACACTGTGGTCTTTGAATAACATACACTTGCACGTTTTACTAGGGGCATAAATCCTGCAACACATAATTATTGGCTCAACCAATAGCAAATGAGGGAATAAACAAAGTTCCTGGAGAACCATTAATCATAGTATGCATCCTTTCAAAAAGAAAGGAAGAGGAACCTAGTTCTGTTTTTCCCCTCAAAAATCTTTTAAATTTAGTTATCAAATATAGATTGCATTTACAAATTAAGCCATTATTATTTAACTATCTTATATTGTGCATGAATACAGAAATGAATATTATTATTCATTTGCAATTTAAAAAGTTTGCATTTCATCAAGGTACTCGGATTAATTTTTAAATTTTGCATGACCTGCAGCCTAGGGCAATCTTTTACAGATAGGCTTTTGTAAGCATACTGGTGTTGTTTCATGTTCCGCCATGCATCTGAGTAAAATCATCTTTAAGCAATGTCTCATACATCATCTTTAAGCAATGTCTCATGCATTTTTATTACCCACAAATTCAAGCAGACAGCACAGCACAGCAGAATGCGTGCAGAGACACCTGGCTATAACAATGTTTCTATGAATTAATTATAACTTTTGAGACAAGGATAATACATTATAGATAAGGACAGTTACATTCAATGCTTGTATTCATGTTATAACAGTGTAAAAAAAAAGAAAACATATATTTAGAGAAAATGCTTATGTGTAAATCTGTTTGAAGTACACTATATCGAAATGTTCAAAAAACAAAACAGAATGATAAACTATGAGTTATTTCACACAAGTTAATACATATTTTTTTTTTTTGTTTTATATGTCTTGACTGCATTCATTTCAAACAAAATTTCAATAGCTTAGCAAAGTGTACATATTTACTGAGAAAAGAACAAATAAATTATGCAAAATAGCTTGGAGCTAACAGGAAATGATGCTAATATTGTATTGTAATGTTTCAGTTTAGAGAATGTGTACAAAAGAAACATTCTACTGATTTTTATTGTTAAAATTCTAGGTATTTTCAGTTTTTATTTTTTGAGATTTTTTTCGTACGTGCTCAAAACTTTGATGTTTTTAATATGTTAATGCTACCCATAAACATTTTAAATAACTACAAATGACATAGAAATAACATCACTGTTTTATGCAAAATAAAGGATGGCATTCATAGTCATTGCATGGGCACATTAAGGCATTCAGTGTGGTTGCACGTAAGCACATCAAAGGCACAATTCATAGAGGCTATTTTTGCTAATGTATGATGACAGTGCATAAACATAATTAAATGAAGTAGTAATGAGATGTAAATGAGAGATGTAAAATGCTGTATGCTAATAAGTCCTCCTACCACATGTTTATGATTCATAGTTATATTTAATGCATTTTCCCTCTGTACGGAGATTCATTATAAAAGGCAGATTTACAACTTTTGTATCTACTGTGCAATTAGCAAAAATGCTCTCTTTTGTTGCTAGCATTGCTATTTGCTGGTGAGAGCTGCTTGTCTTGGCCAAGCCAAAACAGCATGTGCCCAGTGTGGTCATTGGTGAATAAGACTAAGTTATACACAGAGAATAACTCATTCTAGTTTGGATAATCAGGAAATTTCTTGATAGGTTCAGAGTGAAAAGGGATATTTTACGGGTCTTAGGGAGCTGGTCTAGTCCCCACACAGGTACTGGGGGGATGCATGGCCTACCTATCCCTGTGGATACTATGGTATGTATAACTTTCACTATACTTGCCATGGGCACCTTATAGAAACAGACTGGGGATACACTGGGCTTTTCTCAGTCTTCTGTCTTGAGAATACTGCCGCATTTCCTAAATGTCCTCTTGGTGCATGTATCTATTTCCCAGTGTCACCTCAGAGCTGAGCCCAGACTATGAGTGCCTTTTATGGGGAGATACATTTCCCTGAGGTGCTTGGTGTGATAGATTGTACCCATGTTGCAATTAGGGCCTCATCTAGTCCACAGAGGGGAGGTACCACAACAGGAAGGGCCATCATTCCTTCAACTGTCAGGTAGTGTGCGATGCATAGGAGTGCATCATCAAAATGTCTGGCCAGCATCCTAGCAGTGCACATAACTCCCATATCTGACACAGTAGCTCACTGTAATGTCGCCTCCTGCCTAGGTCGATGCCCAATGGCCATCTTGTTGGTAAGTAGAAACTGTCATTTTTATCATTTAATTAGTTATTTATAGCAAAATATGTTGCTTTATACTAAATCAATTTTCCTTTGATTTATCTCCCCCTTTTTCACTTTTTTTGTTATATTTTTTATGTGTTACAAACAGACACACTAAGCGAATCCAACAATGGACTGCTAAGGCAAGAGAAATCAGGCACAAGTGTCAGCCGGTAGCAAACAATTTAATAGTAAAGCGCTTTTCGTCGGTACAATGTACAGACTTCCTCAGACAAAAAATTCAACATAAATAACCGTTTAAATAGTTAAAGGCAATTACTCAATCAAATACAACAATTAATTAATAAAGCACCTAAGTACTTTTTTAAAAAACCATCCACTCATATGTGGCTTAAAACAACAAGGGTAACAATAGTGACAAAGGTATCAAGCTCTTCAGGAAAAATGTTAATAGCTGAGGTTAACAAACAATTTAGATTTCACATATTCTTAAACCTCTAAACATTATACATTACATTTCCTTATCTAAACCACAACTTAAGTTGTCGTCCTTGAGGTGTGGTTACTAACTAAAATAATAACTTAAAACTATCGTTATAGTCAAAAATTAAATAGCTCACTTTACATAACTAGACATAGTCTAGTAATGGCAATCAGTAAAACAAACCAATAACATTCACCTTTTCAAACTCTGCAATTTTAAAACACTACTGATTGAACACGCGATAAGTAGAAATAAACCTGATAATGCACTTACTAAGCATGCATCTGAATATGTGAACCATAGTTTTAGATTCTTAGTATTGGATCAGGTGACAATTAATAAAAGGGGGGCACCTATGCCTTTATTATTGGAGGAACTAGAATTAAAATGGCAAATAAAGCTTAATGCTTGTATGTTTCCAGGCTTAAATGAGACATGTTCGATCAGTAGTGTTTTAAAATTGCAGAGTTTGAAAAGGTGAATGTTATTGGTTTGTTTTACTGATTGCCATTACTAGACTATCCCCAGGATTCACGAAGCCTCCGTGTAAGAGTTATAACTCTTACATGGAGGCTGCAGTTAAACGGAGTGATGTCAGCATGCTCTGCATATTCATGAGAGCATGCTGAATCACACCTAAGTCGAACACGGTCCGTGTAAGACAGTAGGGGGCGTGTCCGTAGGCTGAGCCCTGCAAGCGGACACGCCCCCAGAAGTGTAAAAGTGCCCAAAGTAGACACCCACAACAGAGTCCACGGAAATGTGAATAAACACAACACAACACATGCCCCTACAGACTATTAAACATAAAACAATCTAAATGAACATGTCATATTTTTTAAATTGTAAAGATGTTTAACCGTGAGTGCGCTCGTTGCTGGCGTGCCCGTAGCGCAGCTACAGTTAGCAGTCAATGGGAAAGCATATAAGAACTAAATATGCAAAATAAGCAAGGAAGCAATAGCGTAGTGGTAGAGATGCCGGCTGCAGAGCAGGCATTCATGGTTCGAGCCCCCACAACGCAAATTTTTTTTTTTTGCAAAATAAGCAGGAAACAAGTCCCTGACACATATGTACACATAAAACCAGAATATATGTAAAATGCAATGAAATATCCCATTTATATTGAATAAATGTGAGCTAAGAAATGAATATAAACTGCCAGATGTGCCCATAGATGAGCTACAGTACAACAGAGTGAGTGTATGTGCCCGTAGATAAGCATTGGTCCAACTGGTGCAAACTGAGTGCCCGTAGCTGAGCAGTGGTTTACCATGCTAAATATATGTGCTCCTAACTGAGCTGAGCGGAATATGCGTGCCGATAGCCAAATGAGGCTTAAACCAGCGTACCCCGTTTGCGCGGAGCTGCGCACCACGCAAACAAGCTAACCGACGGGCAACGATGAGCAAGCCGTATCCAAACTGCCTTTACACAGACACACCCCTCAACATGTCTAGACAGTCATGAAAAATAAAAAGCAGTGGCCAGGTTCGAACCCAGGATGCTATACACCATAGTCAAGGTACAGAACCACTAAGCCATGACAGCAGTACCTAGAAATGCAATAATAGCTCATATATAGGAATGAATACAAACTACAGCATGACAATGCAGGTTTACTGAAGTTGATACAATTCCAAACTGGCCAATCACAGATATGTGCGGGAAAAACGGACTATATAAGCCCCATAGGTGGGAATACACAGCATAAACGATTGTAGAACAGACCTGCAGGCAGAATGTCAGGTGTAGGAGAGGGTAGTCGCTTTTGAGCACAGAGGTGGGGTGTTGAGGAGTCCAGGTACATGGCCTGGCTCCTAGTCCACAACCATGAGGCCCAACTCATGCAGGGCCAGGTCCTCTGGGGAGCGTACAGGGCTGAGCCGTGGGACCAGTTGGCTCATGAACTCACCAGTGCCACAGGAATTCCAAGGACAGGTGAGCAGGTCCGTCACCACCATGCGGACATGAAGAGACGCAAGCAGGACCAACTGAACCTTTGGATCCAGGAGGCCCGGCAATCACCCAACGCCCCACCGCTGAGTAAGTAACAATTAATTATGTATGTAGAAAGTTAAACTACCTGAAATTATGGAGATGTGTATTCCAATATTACTTCATTTATATTACAGCTGCAGGTGTCCGTTCTGCGAACCGCAGAGCCTATGCCGATAGGCTGGTGCGGTTGCGCCACCAGGCAGGTCAGTAATCCACTACTAGTAACTGTAAAGATATATAAATGTATGACAGTCAGCAAAGAGTGCAGTGTAGCCAGGAAGGAATTAAATCTGCAAGTAACAGTGTGAAAGTGTATGCAAGTATTGCCTGATTACAACAGTTCCCAGCCTGTAAGTGTAAACTAAACATGACACTGTCCAACATATATTTTGAAATAAAACTGCCCTGCCTGTAAGAAAATAGTACACAACCTGCAGCAGCATGTAAAGTATAGCTGCAGAAGAGGATGAAATCACATGTGTGAAATATATCCCTGTGGAAATACTGAAACATGACAGAAGTGAGACTGCTGGAAAGAACTGTAATAACTACTGTTAAAACATGTCAATAAAGCCTAGAAGTACCAGTCTGAATAGTAACATGAAAGCAAGTGAGAGAGTGTGAGAAAGTGTCAGGAATACAGCAATACAGTAGTAATAACCCCTAAATAAACTATACTGCAGTTAGGACAGAATTAAATGCATGTGAGACTCAGAACCAAACAGCAAAATCTGTTCAAAGTGTTGCTGCATGTGGAATGTGTACACCAAAATCTGGATATGTTGCTCCCAGTCTGAAATACGCAGATAGGATGATTGTCTGATATACCAAACATCCACACTTGTCTACAAGTATATAAAGCAAAGGTAACAGGATGATGTATCTGAACAAAGCTCGATATGAATGTGTATGAACAGCAATAAAATGTAGATTGATGTTGCAGTAACAGTCCCATCTGCAAGGTTAAGTAGTTAACATATAGGACACTGTAGTTAGAACAGTAGTGTGTATATAACTGTAGCTATTAGAAATGTACAGCATATGTATTTGTATTCAAGGTGTTAATATTACTTTATTTACCCCACCCTCTAACCACCTATAACCCATTCCACGTGAAAATGGTATGTGCAATCACAATTACCACCCCTGGATGCCTGTCCTGTTGGGTCATATATATTTGCATGTCTGTTGATGCATCCGCCCTGTTCATACATCCACACCTGATGGCCTGTTGCCATCAATCAACCCTGCATGTTGTTGGACTGTGTATTACTGTTCAAATTATGCATGTGTTATGCACGCTGTTCAATGGTGTGAATATCTGTGTTTGGTTAATGGGAATACTAATGCATGCTGTTACAACTAATTGTGAATGGTATTATATGTCACTAACCCAAACTGTCATGACATAATGCAAAACATAGAACGACAGGGAAGGCGGGTTCCAGCGACCCACCTCTCCCACCTCAGCTGGCGAGTGCACCTGGCACTAGTGCCGAGTCCGGACCCTCCTCCGTGGCCCTGTGCCACCTGCGGGTGGAAGCACTGCAGGGATGGGGCTCGCCCTCTGCAAGTGTGGCCGGAGGAGATCCACCACTCACCCTCCGTAGCGTCCGGACTGTGGTGCGTGGGAGATTCGGGACTCTGTCCTGAGCCCCTATGCCAGCTCGAGGCACGGGTGGCGCACTAACGGGCATGCCCGTTGCCCCGCCTCACAGCCCCCAGCACAGCCCGTCCTGGGCAGTGAAGGAACAGTGGCAACTGCCTATGGGTGGGGATATCAGTTCCACTGTTGCCATCTGTGGGCTCATGGGCTCTGGATATCCAAACCTCCGCCCCGTCAATTGTGTAACCCCCACACGTGTCATACACCGCCCCTGTATGCGTCTTGTTTGTCTTGTCTGTTAACCTACCCAACCTAGTTCCAAAGCTGTACCGACTACCTTCACCTGACATACCACTCTCACCTGAAAAAATAAAAAAAAAAAGGGCACTCTGTACCCACAAAAAATTACGCCCCATACATAGCTGCCCATTCCGCACACATGTCTACTGGACATGGAACCTATCAATTCCAATTGGCTGTACAACAAGTATTATTGTTGTCCTGACACCTCTCTCAGGGGTGGAAGGTTTCAAATGTCACACCAAATTACATACATATGCACAGCTGTTGCTGCTGAAGAAATGGGCAGCTATGGGCCTTACCTACATCCCTCCTGCACATCCCAAGCTTGTTTCCCTACTGTCTTACCCTCTTTGTGACCCCTTTTTCACCACTTTCCTGTCTCCCCATTTTCTTTTCTTTCAAGGAAAATAGCTGGTGTGCGCAAGAGTAAGCACGCTTAAGCGGTTGTAAGCGGTGTGCGCCAGTGCGCTGAGCTAACCGCCAGTGCGCATGTGAGCTCCGCAAACCAGCGCTAACCAGTTACAACTGCTTAAAAGTGCCTTAGGCACTTTGATTGACAGGTCCTGTACTCAGTTCAAAAGAAAAATAAAATCCCACTGCGAGTCCCAAACCCAGGACCTTGGCAACTATAGTCTGCATGACTTACCACTAAGCCATGACTCTTATATAAAAACATTGTGCTAAAGTAAATATATCATGTAACAGTAGGAATGAATGTAAAGGGAATATAGATGTGTAGTACACAAAGCATGACATTTAGAATCACAAACAAAACTGGTGGATTTCCATAATAGTAGTGTGTGAACAGAAACAGCCATGCTAGTTGGAAGCTAGTAGGTAATAATGTCACCATAGCACCTTGCAAGAAACACACATACTCACAGCAGGATAAGCACTGCCCATACCCCACAACCTCTTACAGGAACACATCCGGACCAAGTAATAAAATATGTGGAGCAAAGGCCCAAAACCAAGGACACATTACAAATAAAGTTACAACAAACGCAGACAGTTCAGAAAGTAACAGGGTCTATACCTTATGGGATGTTTGGAAGGGTATGCAGTCTGGAACTTGAATGTTTGTCACCATATTCTGACTTGAGCCCAGACTGACTTGCCAGATAAAGGTGTGCATGAGATATTGACCAAATTATGAGGCAGAAATGTGGACAGCCTGCAAATATCTGTACACATGACGGGTCCAACACCACCATATTTGAATAGTTAAGAACCTAGACATAGCAACAGTGAATGTCTTACAGGGATGCCCCATAGACCCCATGTGAAATGTACAAACAGTAGGCAGAAAGGTGTAACACATGCAATGGTAACTATGGAGTCCGGAAAGTATTCACCACTCACATGGCAGAAAAAGTGTAGTAATACATATGCTCATGCTAACCCACAGTCACAACTGCAGCATACCAGACATTTTAATGGGTGTACCCCACTGATATGTACCATTCCATGAGGCACATAACTGATGAACCTGAAAGTCTCTGGGGCCTGCTCAGCAGCATACTCAAATACCCTAATAGATGTCAAGGCCCACACCATGGCCAGACCACACTGCATGCTGTAACACCCTAGCAGATATAGCAAGCATTCCAAGGTGTGAATGTACATGGAAAATAGGAAAGCTACAGCAGCACACTACAGTCAAGACACCTAGCAGGCATACAAGTAGTGACTGTAAAGGGCAACTATTGAAGCCTTAGCAACAGAGTGCAAGCAAAAGTGAAAGGAAAGCACACACACACACACACATTAACAATAGTAGTAGTTGTAGTTGTCAGTGTACATACACAGTTAGTACAGGAAACTGGAGAAATGAATGGAGGAATGTTAATCTACAACACACCTGGAAATATGAGAGAGATACCAACCTTTACACTCACAGAACATTGTCCACAGCATAACAGCATGGTCCCTGCCCTTAACATCTGAAAGGGCTACCTATCTCACACACCTTTTATAGCACTGTTCTGAAATCACAGTGAGAACTGCAATCAGTACACAACTGGCTGCATGCAATTAGCAAATGCTGGCTAACAATTGGTGCAGAGGCCATCACATGGGCATATGCAGATACCTACAAAAGTATGCTGTACTCCATGTCCACGCATGCAATACTTTCATTGCACCCTGAGAAGGACGTGAGAGACAGACAGAGACAGAGAGAGAGAGAGAGAGAGAGAAAACTGCAATTAAGCAGACACAAACAAATTGTTCAGCAACAGCTACCTGAAAGCTGACAACTGGGAAGTGGAGCAGCAGGACAGAGAACCAGATGGCAACACAAGCAGCTGTGACAAACACAGGTAATGTAAAGTAATACTATAAAGGTTTACATACTGTGAACCCTCCATATGTGTCATTGGTCTGTATCCATATGTATATGAAGATGTGTAAAGGGCAGGAGACATACAGCAACTATCAGTGAAGGCTGTACATACATTTGTATGTGAGAGCATCTATGTGCATATATCAATGTTGTTTGATTGTAGGTTGTAGTGCCATGTACAAATTAGGTTACACAGCTATGTATGTTTAGCAGTATGTTAGTGTGTGTATACAGTATGGTAGACAAATATGTTGATATACCTGTCTAACATATGGATATGTATGTATGTCAACATATGTATGTGTATATATATGTATATATATATATATATATATATATATATATATATATATATATATATATATATGATATGCATATATGTATACATACATAGAGAGAGAGATGTAGGAATACATAGACAGATGTCGATAGAATATTGTACCAACATATCTATGTAATGCACACATGCAGATATAGATATATGTAGATACATATACATAGACAGACTAATCTGACTACCTACAGGTATGATTGTATATGATGACCTGCAACACAGCCTGTCCCACCCCTCTGTCACTCACACCCCTCTGTGCCCCTCCACATCTATAGCAATATATGTACATCAATATAGATATATATGTATATGTATACGGACATATATATATATATATATATATATATATATATATATATATACATATATATATATATATATATATATCTATATATCATATACATATATATATATATATATATATATATATATATATATATATAGAGAGAGAGAGAGAGAGATGTATATAAAGTCTGAGTGAGGCACATGTGTACAGATGTATTGCAACAGGTGCCTGGTGACAAAGGCATGGAGTGAACACCAGTGTCAAATCGCGAGTATCATACCACATTCCAGATCACCTACACCAGTAACCACCAGATATGTGATTGGCCGCCCACCACTGCATGTGTCAGGGGTGAGCAGGGTCAGAAATGTGTACAATAGTGGCCCCAATGATAGTCACAGTGGCACACTATCCCTGGAATACCTGCACATGGTATGTGTCTGCAGACATGGTGAGTCAGGTATGGACATGTAGGTCGGTGTACCCCCCACACCACATAATGGATGCCATGGTATGGACCTCACATGACAGCAACAGATATGGAGAAGGACACAGTGACATGTACAACACTGTGACAATGCACTCAAACACATTACCAATGCACAGTGACTGACAACACCACAGAGTACACCCACATAGATGTTACCACTCCCAGATTTACATATGGAGGTCACACCCATGACAGATGTCCAACAACCATAGTAACACCTCCCACCATCCACAACCTAAATGTCTGCTGTGTGTCGTCCGTGCCACTGCAATAGTGTGCACATGTGGAGGTAAGAGTTCCTACTCACAGATAAGACACACCCTGCAATAAACCACACAGTGTTAAGAAGCGAGACTCCCCATGAGTACATGTCACACATACCCCTGCTGAATGTTAGTCAGATAGGTAATATGCCATATGAGTCACCCTGTGTAACTGTGTGACAGCAGCAGGTACCATCACACCACATGTGTCACAATGGTCAGGGTAGCAGAACAGTACGCTGCTGTAGACACAGGGGCAATAGCATATTGTATAGTATTGTATTGTAATGTAATGTATTGTGTTGTATTGTATTGGTATGGTGAGGTGCCTCCTTCATGGAGTGGAACCACTGCTGCTGTGCACCAGTGTACAGGTACATATCCTGTAGTCAGGCTAGTGTTACATAGCACTTCTATATGTGTGTTTAGCTCCTGTCAGAGGTTATGTAGCATGCAACTGGGGATACCATCAGGTCCCATCCATGTTGTGTATTCTGCTGTCCTGTGGGTGTCTCTCACCTGGACATCTGTGATGACGGGGAGGTTACAGTCAGCTGGGATAACTATGCCTTATTACAGGGGAGAGGGCGGGGTGACACCTGCACTGAACCTGTCCACCACAATGTTGTTGATATCTGTGGTGTCAGTGAAATATGTGTTGTGTACTACCTATGGGCATAGAGGATGGCTCCTGACCAGGTTGCTAACATAACTGAAGAAGGCCTTCTGGTCATCTGTAGTGTCACTCTTGATTTCCCTCTCAATGTTGCCCATGTAGTCAGTATGATGGGAAATAGATCCTTACAAGTGCTGCTCAGACATGCCCTCCCTTCAGTGAATGATGCTCTGTCTTGCAGTAGCTTCCATCTTCTGTAATACACTCTGTCTATGGCTGGGGTCCACCAGACAGGATGCTGTCCCTTTGTGGAGAGTGTCTTGGTCATATATGGGATTGCATGATCCATGCATTCTTGGAGATGTCTGTAGAAAGCAATTGTGTAGGGGTCACCATTGTGGGTTGCATCTGCCACTGGCCCAGTGGGCTGTAAGGATACCATATCACTGTTACAAAGTGTAAAGTTTGTATCTGTAATGTTATGCACTATAGTCATCTGTGCTGGTGGTGGAGGTGGGATATGTATATCCAGGGCAATCAGTGTGTGGTCAGCCCACAGTAGTTGCCGATGTAGGCCATACAGTACCTAGATACAAACCCCCAGAGTGAGGAGGTGCTTCTGACCTGAATCGGTGTTCTGACTGCTGGTGTTTGGTAGTATGTCGTATGGAGTCTGCCAGGTACTGTTGCATAGTTGCTGGCCGAGCACTGATACCTGGCCATCTACATGTGTATCCACCAATAGACAGACAGATGCTACATATGTGAGATATGTTGTATCATAACAGTTGAGTAGCATGTGTAGTATGTGTGCCAAAGTCTGCTGACATATATTGCTGATACCAGGTTATTTTCTTTCTCAGGTACATGGCCCACCCGTGGAACCCCACCTACTCCACAGCTGAGGATGAGGAGATACACCAGAGCCTGGTGCGGGACTATGCAATACTCTTTTCCCGCACCAGCCAGAATCAGCAGGAGAGGGCTGCACTGTGGCAAGACCTTGTCCGTCGGGTAAATGATATAGGCACGCATAATAGGACATATGAGCAGGTACGACAACACTGCAGTGATTTAATCAGACATGTCCATCAGCGTGCGTCAGATATCCACAGGCAACAGGTCGCCACAGGTGGTGGGTGTCTACACATCCCCACTCACCAGACTGGAGGGACTACTCCTGAGTGTAGTGGCTCCAGTCCACCAGCAACAACAACAGCAGCAGACATGCATCATGATGGAGGCTGGAGCCACACAGCAGCAAGACAGTGAACGGCAGGTAATATGTCATATGTATAGTTGACTGTTGTGTACACTGGTAGTTAATGCATGTGTGAGGTGTGTCCTTGGTTTGTAGCTGTCACCATAGTATTTAATGTGCAAGTGTGATATCCTCAATATTAGCTGCTGACCCGTGAAAGGCGACTGTTGTACTCCTGACCTGTATTATACTCAGTAACAATGGCACAGTTGTGCCCACTGACATTAGTTTCTTCATGTCTGCAGGACCCTCTGGTATAACTGCAATGCAGCCTATCCATGCTGGTGAGTGTGTATTAACAATTCCTGTAATAGTGTTGATAGTAATAGTACTATTTGGCTCACTTAGTAGTGCTCTTTGTATGCATGTAGGTGTGTCTGTGTGTTGATATCACGCATACTGAGTACTGTACAATTGTGTGAAACTGTGTGCATGTGTGCATGTGTGCACCTGTGCATGTGCATGTGCATGTGTGCACCTGTGCATGTGTGCACGTGTGCATGTGCATGTGTGCACCTGTGCACGCATGTGTGCATGTGTGCACATGTGCACGTGTGCATGTGTGCATGTGTGCATGTGTGCATGTGTGCATGTGTGCACCTCTGCATGTGTGCAGGTGAGCATGTGTGTACCTGTGCATGTGTGCATCGCTGGTAATGTGTAGACATTGTAAACTGTGTTTCCTGTTTCCTTCCCACAGGTTCTGTTGCTGCTCTGGTGTCATGTAGCAGGAACCTGAGTCAGGTGCCGGGTACTGATAATGATGACATTGGTGTAATGGCACAGGAAGGTATGCCAGGGTCCGCCATTGGTCAGCCAATTGACAGTACACAGCTGTTGACCCTATCAATGCGCACAGTTATCCTGCCAATACACCCCTTGTCACCACTGTCCCTAGGTGATGGACAGCATACAGTGGGCATTGACCAGGGTAATGTGGTATCTGTGGCACATGCCTCCCCACACAGCAGCCATGGGCATGGCCCAGAGATGGTACCACACAGACAGATGTCCAGGGGTTCTCGTGGAGCATCCATGGGCGCATTGCCCCTGTCAGACGTGCCCACAGAGGTCTTACAACCTCAGCTATGTTTCGACTGTCATGCAGGCACAGTCACGTATGGAACGGTACACCAGACAGGGTCTGAGGGAGCTGGCAGCATGTCGCACAGCCATGACTGACAGTATGCGTGACATTGCGGCTGCCATCCGTGATTTCACCGATGTCATAGACAGACGCTGGGGACATATTAGACCGGTTCCACAACTACATGTCCATGAGCCAGGGTGATGGTGGGCGGTTGAGGCGTCGACGTGGCCGTATGCCAGCAACAGCAGCAGCTGGCAGTCGGCGGATGACAACAAGGCCACGGCTGCCCCGTGGTGCCAGCAGCAGCCCCAGCAATGCTGGGTCTGTGCTGTCATCAGACCGCCCCAGGAGACCACGTGCACGTGGCTCTGGCCAGGCCCGACAGGGATCTGTGTCCAGTCAACGAACACCTGCTTCTGATGACAGTACCCAGTCTGGGTTGGTACCGATACGGTCCGTAGCACCCTGCAAGGCACAGGTACCGTGTCCGTGGCCAGAGACACTGATCTGTATGACCTGGCAGGTACAGTCTGTGGCTGTCCACAAACACCAGTATATGGCAGCCATGAGGTGGAACTGTGTGCATCCATACACACATGCAAATTGACAACACCTAGGGCTACCGCGATACACGCACACACTGCATCAACATTGCCCCACCTTCTACTGCTGTCCCTCACCAACACACATACACATACATGTCAATTGGTGGTATGGGTGGCTGACTCAGGCATACCAAGTTCACACCCTGTGCATATGATGAAACTGTGCCACCTCCTGCAATCTGTAACAACTGTGCAGGTACAGGTTAACATGTTGCTGATGCACAGGGTGACCACATAGATGTGTAGTAATAGTATCATGTTGTTAACAGTACTGTGTGCTGAATTAATTGTGGGTATATCACAGCATGCCTGATGCAGTAAGTGTGTGATTGTCATGTCCTGTTGTCTACACCCATGGTAAGTACCATAGTGTATCATCTGCACATGTTGGCATACTGGTGGTAATGATGTCAACAGAAGGCTACATACATAGGTAGCACAGGGATAGGGTAATGAATGTAGTAATACACAATGATGGACATGTAAATTGCAAGTGGCATGTTGCCCACACTAGACTCTGCAATGCAGATGTTTGAGGATGTTGATATGTGTGCAGTACTACACGACTGGTACAGGACACACAGGAGCACCCTAGCACTGCATGCACACATCTCATACCATGCTAGACAGCCCCAACACACATAACTAACTGTCACAGGAGGGAGAGTCCCCATATATGTCAGGGATACTGTGGTGGCAGGCCAGGGAGCATACATCCTACTAAGTATGGAACCACTGAGTGAAGGCTCAGTGTCTGTTATTTGACATGTGTATTACTGCAGGTATGAGCACATGGGTTTCTATCCAGTTATTGTACATCCTGACAGTACATGCATGTTCTGTACACTTGTGTGCACTGAGACTGGACCCTAGCCATCTGACCCATGTATTTCCATGTACATGTGCATAGTGCCTGCATATTTGCAGTGTTACCTACTGGAACTGGTACAGCTTGTTTGTTGTACAATGGACTACATGGAGCCCTGTTTACTGTATCTTTGTTTGCATGCATGTTTGCTTGCAATTACCCTGGAATACTGATCACACCTGCAATGCATAGTTATAGAGCTTCTGTGGACTCCTAGTGCCATCTGCATAGCCTACTATATGTATGTCCATGTCCCACTTGACAGGTTGTCACTGTTTGTCCTGTTCACATGTACATTGCCTGTGACACAGTGCATATGACCTGCCTGGCATGTGTCCACGTGAGCAGTCATATATGCTACTGCTAACTAATCACAGGCACTACACCTTCACACATTCATCTTCTGTTGAACTACCTGCTTTGCTAGGGACAGCCTGCACCTGTCACCCCTGGCCTTTCAGATATTGGCAAAGGCTCTTGCTACCCCCATAGTGCCTATGTTAGGCAGGGCTCAAATGACAAACCCACCTTCATAGGTATCACAAGGGATAAGACACTAAGAGCAATGCTACCCAACGCCAGATGTCTAAACCTCCAGATGCATGCACACAAAACACTCCTTGGCATGGAAAACATCGATATCTGTGCAGTAACAGATGCCTGGTTCAGGGCTACTGAGAGCACACCAGCACTACCGGGTGTAACCCGGTTGATTTCTTTGATACAGTCACCAAGGCCATTGCCGAGGGGAAGGTGGTTCACACAGCCTACCTGGACCTTGCAAACGCCTTCGCAACAACACCCCACTTGGGCATTCTAGGGAAGCTCACCAGCTTAAATATAAGCCCCTATGTCACTAGATGGATTGCACAGTGGCTCAAGAACAGAACCCACATGGTTAGCATTGCTGGAGCCATGCCAGACTCCATAACAGTTACGGGTTGTGTCCCACAAGGCTCAGTCCTGGGACCCTCTTGTTTGGTATATATTTATTGGAGGTACAGGCCAACACGGATGAACTGTGACTGTCCAAATATGCAGATGACTGCAAACTGGCCACCATAATCGACTCTCCAGCTGACACAAGCATCTTCCAAAGGGGCATCATAGCAACAGACAACTTGTGCCAGAGCCATGGCCGTCTGCTGAACAGTGTTTAGAAGGGGAATGTGCATCCTGCAGTCTGTTCACCTAGTTGCCAAAAGGGACATTGTCCTCACACACACTAACCCCCCTCAGCCAAAAACACACACTTGCCAATTGCAGGATTCAAACCCATATCTGACTGTTATGACACTTGAGACGGACACATTAGCAGAGCACGCTATTTGCATTACTGGGGGGTTTTTCTTCCCCTGCTATACTTATAGAGTGCTGACATCATCAGTGTTTAGAAAAGGGAATGGGCATCCTGTAGTCTGTTCACCTAGTTGCCAAAAGGGACATTTCTCTCACACAATAACCCCCCTCAGACAAACACACACACTTGCCATTTACAGGATTCAAACCCCTACCTAACTATGTTACGACACTTGAGACGGGTGCATTAGCAGAGTGCGCTATTCGCATTACTGGGAGGTTTCTTTTCTCCTGCTGTACTTAAAGGGTGCTGACATCATCGGTGTTTAGAAAGGGAATGTGCATCCTGTAGTATCTTATCCTATTTGCCAAAAGGGCATTTCCTCACACACAAACCCCTCAGACAAACACACACACTTGCCATTCAGGATTCAAACCCCTACCTAACTATGTTATGACACTTGAGACGGACGCATTAGCAGAGCGCGCTATTCGCATTACTGGGAGGTTTCTTTTCTCCTGCTGTACTTATAGGGTGCTGACATCATCGGTGTTTAGAAAGGGAATGTGCATCCTGTAGTGTCTTATCCTATTTGCCAAAAGGGACATTTCCCTCACGCACACAAACACCCCTCAGACAAACACACACACTTGCCATTCGCAGGATTCAAACCCCTACTTAACTATGTTGTGATACTTGAGACAGACGCATTAGCAGAGCGCGCTATTCGCATTACTGGGAGGTTTCTTTTCTCCTGCTGTACTTATAGGGTGCTGACATCATCGGTGTTTAGAAAGGGAATGTGCATCCTGTAGTGTCTTATCCTATTTGCCAAAAGGGACATTTCCCTCACACAGACTTACACACACACCAACCCCACTCACACACACACACACACTGAGCATTTGCAGGATTTGAAACCCCTACCTAATTATGCTATGACACTTGAGACGGACGCATTAGCAGAGCGCGCTATTCGGATTACTGGAAAGTTTCTTTTCTCCTGCTGTACTTATAGGGTGCTGACATCATCTGTGTTTAGAAAGGGGAATGTGCATCCTGTGGGGAGGCAGACACCAAGCACACTATGGCTAAGCTGTCATTCCCTAGGGCAAACAGCCTAGTGTTGACCTCTACACCATTATGTTTAATTGTCAAATGCACATTATTTGTTGCTGATAGACTGTTTGCATATCTTTATTGCCATAGCATTCCCTGTTTGTATGAACAACTTCTGCATCTGTGGAAAATGTTTGCATATGGGAGGGATCCACTATATCACGTATGTCTCTGTAGTCATTTAACTGTGTGCACTGGGCAGACTGCTGTAATGTGGTTGGTTCCTGGCATAACACATAACAATACCAGATATGTGTGTCCAACTGCTAAACCGAGATTTGGCCTAAGTGTGTGAGCATGCCCAGTTCAGCCTTCCCATGGCATGTTGTCAAAGTGTGTGAGCATGCCCAGTGTGAGCATTCCATATGTTGGACTCTGCAGCCCACCACATTTGTGGATGTGTGTGAACTTCAACAACTATCACCCGTTTATGGTTGTGGGTTGTGTGTCATGTTGTGTAGTTACTGTACAACTGCTTTGTGTGTGAACACAACAGGATTATACTGTGCCTGCAGTGTTTGCATGGGATACTTTGCATACAGTTGTCAACATCCTTTCACACTGACCTAACACTGTAGTACTGTATAGTGTACTGGTAGTACTTTGACTGTGGTGGACAGTATCCTGGGCTTTACTGCTATCACTGCTTTACATTTCGATAGTGGGCACAACAGCCTGGTTGGGGCCAGTTGTGTACATCTGACCATGTTGCATTCTGTTCAGATATGAACTACTTACACCAGGCTTGTCCAACATTGTTAGTGTATTCCACAACATAGGTGTACAATTGCAAACACTAGCGATGTGCCCTAGTCCATGTCTAATGCAAGTTGGAGAGTGTGTTTGTCCTTCAACACACATTGTAAGAGGAGTTTGCCATGACATATGTCATGGTTAGTATACTGTGCCTCTGTCTACCTGTGACATGACAGTGATACCCAGGATAAACCTACCATCTCCCGTCCACCCATCAGGATTCCTATTGAGGAAGATTGATAAGTGACTCTATGGGTAGCCTGTGCTGAGGGTTCACTCATGGGTGGGAGTGGCTTCTGTGTTATGGATCACACAGTACAGCTTGTCCTATGTAAGTCAGTGCTGGGGTTCAGGTCTCTCATGTGCATAGCTCACTGCCATTCAGATTGTACAAGGTGCAGCATGTTTATTGATGCCAGCAACACAGGCAACACGTGGCATCTGTGCAGGCTGTTTGATACTCCTGATGAGGTACTGTTGGGGACTTTACAGTTGATGGAGGTGTCTGCTGAGGTACATCCCACAGGGGCTATTGTAGTCGATTGTACCACTGATGCAGGATGACTGCAGAGCCACAATGACCTCCCCTTATGTAGATCTGACAGCCTTCATGATTAGGTGGGTATATGGTATGTTTCTGTAAACACTACAGCACATGTTTGTCCAATGCAGGATATCTATCACTCTGTGTCCCCAGGTCTCTCATTACATGTTAACTACATACTGGGTTAACACCTATGTGGTAATTGGTGGGCACTTACTGTATATCCACGGGGGTTGACTATACACGCTTCTGCACTTAGCTTGCTGACATGGCTATGGCACCAGTTGTCTGTTTCTATGTGGCCCTTTTGTGGGATGCATGTGTCAGCTGGTGGATCATATGTGGTGAGCAGTTTGTAGTCCTCTGCAAAAATGTTAGGACACAGTCCTTCCATGTTTGCCTGTACCTATGGGACATATATACCAGACGAGGGAGATACCAGGACAAAGCCTTGTGGGATGCCAGTTATATCTGGTTTGTAGTCTGACATGGCTGAAGCATGTCTGACCATGTCTGTTCTGTCCTTGGTCTGGTTTGCACCCCTCTACTGACATGTGGGTTTATATTTACGCTGGTGAGCCTATCTATACTGAACATGTAGGGTATTGTATAGAAGCCTTTGCAAGGTCCAGATACACTGTGTGGAGCACATTGCCCTCATCAATGACCTTAATGACTGTTTCAATTGAGTCAAACATGGTTAGGGGCAGGATCTGCACTTGAGAAGGCCACACTGGGTTAGGTCCGGTGTCAGTAGGTCCCCAACATCCTTATGTCTGTGGTACATGCTGATCCTTTCCATAGCTGTGCAAACTGAGCTTCTCAGGATTCTGTGGTAGTACTGTTCAGTATCCATTCAGGCAACACCTTTGTTGAGAAGGACCACTGTTGTTGTACACTGCTCTTTGGGTACATATTCTGTGGTAAGGCTGACATTGAGCAGTAGTGTGGTTTGGCATTCCATTCATCTTAGAGTCCATGTTGCACTAAGCCCAGGACACCATCTCATACCATTGCTGCTGTGTGTTTTGCTTTGGAGATGTTGTCTGTTACCTCAGCATCTGCAATGTCAGGGGCCAGCAGTCTGCTGGGATAGATATTCTGCATTCTGGGGTGGGGGTTTGCACTGCACCTGTCAGGATGTATGTTGGCAATATGTGTGTGTGTTTGTGGTATTTGTGTGATTCAGGGCATATCTGTGAATTCCCAACATGGCTCCTACCATCAGTTGTGTAAGCCTTGGGATTATCCTTAGTGTCCTGTACAATTTGTATCTACATAGGTTCATAGGTTCATACTAGGCTATCCACCCTGGGCATTTGTTAGCCTAGCCAGAGTGTGTGTGGCTTTTGAGACCCCTTGCTATGTGGATATTATGGCCATTTATGATTTGCTGTGCTGTGCCTCTGTCTGGACATGACACAGTGAAGACCCCCACTGTAACTCTGCAATCATCCATCCACTTGGCAAGATTCCTGTTGAACAGTGTCAGTGAGGGGCTCTGCCTAACATGGAGTGGGATTCTGGTCCAGGGTGTGGGGAGCCTCTGGATTATGTATCTGTCCCACCGGCACATCCTATTTCATTATTTGTTGAGGTTGACATCTCTCACTCTCGCAGCTCCAATGGATATGTGTTTTCTGGGGTGGAGCATGTCCATTACTCCTGTGTTGGGCATGGCCTCCTACAACAGGCATGCAATGCCTCTGTGTGGGCAGTATGTGACTGGATTCAGCTGGGGTGTCTACAGCCAGGCAGCATATGACATATATTTGAGACACTTTATCCTCTTGGTGAGGTACCTTTGAGGTCTTTCTAACTGCTGCAGGTGTCAGGTAAGGTAGATCCCATATGAGGCATTGTACTAGATTATGGGTGTGATTAGAGAAAAGTATAGGGGCACAGTGACCTCTGTTGCCGTAGATGTGACTCCTTTCCTGATACGGTGTCAAATGTAGACAGTCTTCCTAGCCACATTGGCAATGTGGGTGTCACATAACAGGTTACTGTCCACTTGTGTCCCTAGGTCCCTGGTTACCCTTCCATACATAATGGTTTACCACCTATGTGGTAATTTGTGGTACCTTGTTTGGTATTTGGTGGGACATTCATACTGTCCAGTGTCTTCAGGACGGTTGGGGGGGGGTTATTGTGTGTGAGAGTGCAGTCTGTAGCATGCTACAGACTGCACAGCAGTCTTGCCTACAGTTAGTTGCACATGGGTGAACTCCATTGCCTTGTGCATTGTCAGTTACCTGGACATATGGGTGTCTGTGCTGCCTATGGATACTCACCCTCCTTTTATGTTTTGTTCCAGGTTTTGGGGCCATGACACATGGTACGTGGTATAACCTGGTAGTGCTGGTGTGCTGTCAGGAGCCTTGCAGCAGGTTTCTGTCACTGCACAGACATCGATGTTCTCTATTCTGGGGATGGCCTCGAGCATGCATATTGGGGTGTACACATCTGGCATTGGTCAGCATTTCCCTTATGTTTCTTCCCACTTATGTTTTCTAGGGTGGTGGGTCAGTCTTTTCAGCCTTGCCTACAAAAGGCTCTATGGAGGTGGCAAAGGCCTTATCCAATATTCAGACGCCCAGGGGTAACAGGTGCAGGCCATCCCAAGGACAGCTGCGTGGCTTGTCAAGCATGACATCCCAAGCAGACAGACATTGGATCCCCTTGGAATGACACCAGTAAGTGTGCTACTTGCTATGACTGATCATTCCGTGTTTGTACTGTGGCATTATTCTTGGTAAGGGTAGGATGCTGCAAACGGTGAGTGTCATACCGGCCTGGACTACATAATCGGATAGCTCATCTGTGTCTCTTTACATGTAGTCTAGGGCAGTACATCTCAGGTCATTCACACCAGCATGGACTATGACTGCATCATATTTCTACTTGCTTTGGAGTGACCTACATATTTCTGTTATGTGGCATATTGTGGCAGCCTACAGGCAGCTTACTGTACCCTTTCCCTTGTTCAGTCTGGTGTGGGACAGCAGTGTGTCTGACTATGGAGTCACCTATTACAACTGTATCAGGCATGTTGTTTCTCCTTCTGGCCTGTGACTGTTTGGCACACCAGCTTTGTGTGCTATGTGTTGCATGTGCTATGTTTGGAGGCTGTTTCATTGGGTGTCTGCTTTAGAGGCCTCTGTTGGTGTGCTGTGTTTGTGATTTCTGCCTCCGGAATGTATTTCTGTGTTTATGTGTTTGGTTTGCAGTTGTGATAGGTCTATGTGGGTATGTGTTTGTGGTGTGTGTGGTTACCTTCTCCTACTGACTTGTTTTGGGAGTACTGAGTTGAGGGAGCTCAGCCTCCAGTTTGGATGGATGGTTGCACCTCTCACATATATTTGTATTTCTTGGGTGGAGTTGGGGGTTGTCTGTGTACTTGGGGCAGGTGTAACATTGCCTCAGGATTCACAGATTCCACTTGTTGTGGCTGGCCTTAGTGGATTGCATGTGTGGACAGATTTTATTGCCATACTACTGATCAGTAATTACTTCATTGTTCATGTTTGCTCTATCATGCAGTAGCTTCCTCATTCTCTTGCATGTTTTGGTTATGGCTGGTGTCCACCATGCCAGATTTAGGCACTGTGTCTTGTTTTAATTTAGGACTGCATAATCCAAGCATTCCTGGCAGTGTTCATGGAATGGCTGTATTACAGGTTCTGAGGTGTGGCCCATATTTTGCACCTGCACGGGACCTTTAATGGATTCCACATCAGTTTGGAGGTGTGCAAATATTGCTTAGCACATGTTTTCCACTGTGGTTTCCCAGCCAGGGACTGTGGTCAGGATTTGTATATCCAGTGTGATTACTATATGGTCTGGTTTTACCAGTGAGCAATACACCTCTCATCTTGACATCCTGCACTCCATGTTGCTGATTATCACATCCAGTATGCTTACCCCTCTTGTGGGGTGGTACATTGTTCCTGGGCCTTTTGGTTTGTGGATTCGATGAACTTTTGTCCTACACTGTTGCAGCTGGTATAATGCTCCCAGTCTATATGTCTGGGTATTTGCAGTCGCCCAATATAATGTGGTTTGGAGGACTTGATATATTCATGTATTCCAGCATAGGCCGGATGCAGTTCCTGGTGTTGGGCCAGTAGTCTGTAGCAGGCTGTACACTGGGGGGCAGTTTTAGCCACTGTTACTTGAGCATGGCTAGTCCATGCTGCTTTTTGTGGTGGTACCAACATGGGGTGTGGTTATCCTTGACAATTCTTGCTAGTCACCCTCCTTTTGTAGCTTGTTCCAAGTTTTGAGGCTGTACAGCACAGTATGAGGTGTAACCTGGTAGTGTTAGGGTGCTGTTGTGAGCCTTGTCTCAGTTTTCTGTTACAGCACAGTTATCAACATTCTCCATACTGGGTGAGCTTAGACTGCATGCATCCTGCTGTTTCAACTTATCCCTTATCTTATTCTTATCCCTTCTGGTACCTATGGAGATAGGTTTGTGTTTTGAGACTCACCTATTCAGGGCACACTGTGCGTGACAACAGCTTTTGCCAGTATCCATACGGCCTGCACTGATAGGTGCATGCCAGTCCTAGCAGGTGGTGCATCATGTCATGCTCAGCATGTCATCCCAGACTGGCACACATTGGGTCCCCTTTGAGTAACTGCGATACTTCAGTCAATTGTTGCACTTGATCATCTCGTTGTCATGTTGTGGCATGCTGCTTGTTGAGGGTAGGATGTTAGTCAGGGTCCTCAGGTGTGCATATGGTACTTGGTGTTACATTACTTAACACATAGCATTCATGCCTCAGGTGGTGCTGCAGGGCTGCCTCTGTCGGATGCGCATATTACACTTCCCTGTACATGTTTGAGAGCAGGTTGTGTCACGTTAGGCATCCCTGTTACTATATGAGTGAGTCAGAGAGGGATATCATTCCCAAGGTTCCTACTGAGCCAATGTATGTGCTATGTGTTGCCTCTTTGCCAAGGCCAGGGCATACTGGGCACGCCTCCTTCTGCCTACTGGGGCAGGCTCAGGTTGTTCCTCCTCCGAGTCACGCTGTGCCTGTGGTGGCCTTGGCAATGGTGGGCTGTTTGGCCCAGCCCTATGCTGGTCCTGCTGCAGCTGTTTTCAAGATCATATTATGTAGCATAGCACATACCATGACAATTTGGGTACATGTAGTTGGTGTGTACTGCAAGGCTCCACCAGATGTGTCCAGACACCGGAACCGTGACTTGAGCAGCCCAAACACACGCTCTATTACATTACGTGTTTGTGCGTGTGCCTCATTATGGCGTTCCTGTTCAGGTGTGTGTGCGTTTCTGATGGGTGTCATCAGCCACGGCTCCAGTGCATACCCTGCATCCCCCACTAGGTGTCCATGCAGGATGTCCCCATTGGCAAATGTCTGGTACAGCTGCGTCAAATGCCAGATGAGGGAATCGTGGTAGCTCCCAGGACAGCCAGCACACACATTCATTATTATGCCCTGGGCATCACACACAACCTGGCAGTTGATGGAGGGGAAGCCCTTGCGGTTGATGTATGCCCTACCCCACTCACCGGCTGGTGCTTTGATGCGTATGTGCGTGCAGTCTATTGCACCCACTACCTCAGGGTATTCCGCTATTTGCTGGAAGAGACGCATGTTGCTGGCCAATACCTCACGGGCATTGGGGAAGTATACATGATCACCGACATGTGCTGACATGGCATCCAGGAACTGGTGCAGTACCCTGGAAGCTGATGCCTGTGATATCCCCATCATATCGCCAGTTGGTCTCTGGAAGGTACCTGTTGCTAGTATTCTTAGGCCAACACATACCTTGGTTTCCACTGGGATGGGTTCCGCTCTGTTGGTTCTGTGTGTGAGGCGTGGCCTGCACAGCTCCACTATTTGCTGCAGGAGGTCTCTGTCCACTCTATAGCGCTCTACTATCTCCAGCTCATGTAACCCGTGGTAGGTGACCCTGGGCCTGTACACTCTTCTCCGTCTCCTCACTGTGGGTTGTCTGGCACCATCTGCATTGTCACCACCCTCAGCAAGTCGCCTATGTCTCATTATGACAGCTATGGCAGCCCCTAACATTTCTGCTCTGAGTTCAGATTTTTCAGTTTTCACTTCTGATAACTTAACTCCTGTCTTGCAGTGTCTCTTGAGAGAAACATTCTGCATTGCTGTTTGCAGAGTTTTAAGTGCTGGGCTGGCCTATTATTCTGCCTGCGTAATTGCCTGCCTCTAATTGTTTTCACCTGCTAGCTCCAGCAGTATTCCCTGCTAACTTCCTACTACATCTGTTGCTTCCTTTTTCCTTTCTGTTTCCTCAGGGTGGAGCCGTGTGCAAACCAGCAGAAACACGCTCACAGTGGCTTACACGCGCGCACACATACTTACACAGTTCAGAATCTGCTTATTCAGTTTTAAACGCGTGCACGCCAGCACACGGTGTTAAACATCTCCCAACACACTCCCACATGCTGAGTCTGCCTTACACGCACACTGCCCTACACGCCAAGACACTGCCTTACTCGCGCCGTGGCGCGCATCATGTGCATACACGTCCAGCAAGAAACTTTGGTGTAGGCAACAGTGTACACCTTCCATTTCTTGACTTTCTCATGTTTACTTAGTGGCACACCTCTTTCCTTGATATCTGTCTGACATCTGTCATGTAACTCTAACCTCCAATGAACTGCATCTCTTTCTACCATTCCCCCCTGTGATGTCACCTATCTCCTACTCTGTTCCTCCCCCGTATGTAACTCTTACACTACTCAGAATGTGCTCATTTGCTATGTGACAGTGGAATTCAGTATCCTTACACTCATTTGCATCAGATTGTCTACTAATGCTTAGTTACATCTCTTAGACTCAGCTTCCCCCCTTAGCAACCACTACACGGTGGACATGTTGGTTTTGCTCTGCTGGTCCCTCCATTGACATTCCATGTATTGCATAAAACCTACATTTGTAGGTTTAAAACCTTCGTTTTATAGTTTATGCAGCGCAGCCCGCTTGCTGGGCTGCGCTGGGTTTAAACATCGGCAATCGCCAAAAAATTTATATTTTTAATATATTTGCATGGGGTCACCTTGCCAATGGCCACATATTTGGCCATTGGCATGCTGCCTATCACATATGCACCCTTTATTTGGAGCTAACATGGCTCCATTGCCGTGTTTGCAGAAACGTACTCAGTTGTCAACTGAGTACATTTCTGCAGCTAAAACGGCTCTTACACGAGCTGTGTTGGGCTTCCTGGATCGCTAATCAGCCTCATTTGCATGCTATTCGGCTGCAAGTGAGTTGATTAGCTTATCCACGCCCACTCCGTGTAAGAGCCGTTTTAGCTTGACTCTTACACGGACTTTGGGCTGTTCCTGGATCGCGAAGGCTGCATGGAGTCTTACACTACTCTTAGACTCCGTGCAAGCCTTCGTGAATCCGGCCCTATGTCTAGTTATGTAAAGTGAGCTATTTAATTTTTGACTATAACGATAGTTTTAAGTTATTATTTTAGTTAGTAACCACACCTCAAGGACGACAACTTAAGTTGTGGTTTAGATAAGGAAATGTAATGTATAATGTTTAGAGGTTTAAGAATATGTGAAATCTAAATTGTTTGTTAACCTCAGCTATTAACATTTTTCCAGAAGTGCTTGATACCTTTGTCACTGTTGTTACCCTTGTTGTTTTAAGCCACATATGAGTGGATGGTTTTTTAAAAAAAGTACTTAGGTGCTTTATTAATTAATTGTTGTATTTGATTGAGTAATTGCCTTTAACTATTTAAACAGTTATTTATGTTGAATTTTTTGTCTGAGGAAGTCTGTACATTGTACCGACGAAAAGCGCTTTACTATTAAATTGTTTGCTACCGGCTGACACTTGTGCCTGATTTCTCTTGCCTTAGCAGTTCATCGTTGGATATTTTTTATGTGTGGCAGGGTATCTACAGGAGCCATGGCTTATGACACCAGTCAGAAATCCAAGTGAAGTCTCAGAAGATAATTTTAATACAGCCCTGTCCCAGGTTTGTATCATCATCAGAGAGTTTTTGACATGTTGAGAGGGCCCTTCAATATGGTCCAGCTACTGCATGCTGGGTGTTATGCACTGATCTGGTGATGAAGTGACCCATGCTGTTACTGCAGCTCCCAGTTAAATGTCTTACTACGATTAATGATGACCAGCTGGCAGCAGTTGTAAGGGACATGATGCATAAAGATCATGTATGACATATGGCTGTACCAGTAAAGAGGAGGTGTCTAGTGCACAATTATGGACCTTGGCATTTATGTTAGTTTTTCCTTGTTTATAAAAAAATACATATAGCATATATAGTATAATTTATGCATGCAGTGCTATGTGTGGGCTATGCTGTGTGGTCTACTGTCACTGCTCATCAGACATTCCTTCTTATCTTTAAATATTTTTTTATTTTACAACAATTACTCATATTATTGTTTAGAAACATCTTGCCCGAGTGTCACTAACACCATTTCAGTGATGTTGTAAGGCAGCATATGAGGAATATTTACATTTTTAACTGTTCTGCAGAAGAAATTTTATTTAAGGACTGTTCTTAAGAACACATGTACTACATCTGATGATGTAGTAAATTTAATAAAAAGTGTTATTTCAGTATTTGATTGCTTGCAATTTGCCAAATTATATGTATAAACTTTTTTTAGCAAGAGCTCATACCTTGGACTGGTAAGGAAAATGTATCACATGCTGTTTTTTATTATGCATTTTTTCCTCAGTTTTTAACTATGACATATTAGAAATGATTTATTGTTTTCTGTTAATGTACTGCACATCACATTATTTCCTTACGTGAAACATAGTATAAAGGATTAGTCCAGATAAAATCACTTTAGCTATCAGATCTAGGAAACTCTCACGCTCTCGGTCTGTCTGATGCCGTCCATATGGGATGAATAAAGATATCTTGTTGATGTTTCAAGTAGTTTATTCAGTAAAAAGCATTTTCAAACTCCTGACAGTTACTGTTTAGGATTGTTTACATCTTGAGATCACAAAAAAAGTATGTCATAGTCATACACACCAAGCTGTAACCAAAAAAAAAACAAAGCAAAGTCACCAACCAAAACAAATGAAACAAGAAAACAGGTGACTGGGCTGAAAGTTGCATTAAAGCACAAACTGCAAACCTAGTGTTTCAAAATGAAGCAATTTATTGAAAGAAGATTTAGCACTTTTGTCCTATTCACATTAGGACCCTCAGAAATAGAAATAATCATTTGTGTAGTGCTGAGGGTGAAGTGGCAACAGTGCAAGTGCTGATGACAGGAGACTTGTGTAATCCTTTTTTTTCAGGTGAGTGTTATTATCTTAATAACGTGTAATATTTGTTTTCTTTTCTGTGTAATTTCACTTGTACCATTGCTGAAGTGAAACTCTTGATTACAGATGAGCCCTTAATGATGTTAAGCAATCAATCTTTCAAGATTATTTTCTTTAATTGTAAGCACTAACATTACTGAAATGAAATAAATGCACATGGAAAGCCTCTCTTGTAGTGCACTGAGCCTTAGCAATATCATGACACATTTGCTGCTGGGCAGCCAATGCTTTATGTGTTTCCTGAGGTAGCAATGACCTGTGCCTGCACCTGGCACCCATTTGTAAGGGTGTTACAGCAGACACTGTTACCAATGAGTTTCTGCTATCATCCAGAAGGGGTTCCTGTGAGTCTGGAGACACTGGTGTTGAGATGCATAGGTTTTCTAAGTCAAGCAGACCACCACACAAACAGCTAAAAAAAAAAACAAATAAAAAATGTGTAAGACCAGTTGAGTGCTTCCATCTGTTAAAACAATACCAATTTAGCAATTCTATCTTTTAAAATAACACCACTTAAAAAGTTTACTTTGTTAGTAAATAAAAGCTCTTAACTGTTTTGGTTTTAACCACAGTTATTGTTCCTTATTAAATCTCCTACAAAAACAATCTGTACCTTTTTTATTTGGTTTTGGTTTTGCAGGGTTTTTCTCCATGTACAAGATGTCGTGCAATGCCATCATGTACTTGACTTTGTGACCCAGAGTCGCTTCCTACAGAGTTACTAACATGCTGTGGGATGTCAGATTCACCTGTTAATAGTAAATGTTGTGCGTTATGTGTAATCATTTGACTTGAGCAGTCATTTCTCTAAGTAAATATGTTACAGTGGTCAAACCAACCTTCCTGAGCAAATGCCTGCTGATGCTGCAGATGTGGCTAATAGTCAGTGTCCACACCACCTCAGATCATGCCAGTGCCATCATCATCTGTGTTACAGTCATCTCCCTGACTACAGAGGACGTATTCCTCATCAGGTATTAAAGGAATAAATGTTTGAGGACCCCATAGTAGGGCAGTCGTACCTTTGCTCTGGCATGTCCTACCATATCATTGGCCCTCTTCTTGTGCTGTGTTAATGTGCAGTTCCTTTCACCAACAACATTTATATCTACAATCACTTGGTTTCAGGCCTTTGCCCTCTCAGCTTGTTTGAGTCCCCCATTTCCGAAAAGGCGTTTGACATATATCCTAAGGGCTATGTTGTGGATGCAGTTCTCCTCATGGCTAAAATCATCTTTCTCCATCTGGATTCCTGCTGTTATATCATTCATTTACTTAAAACAACACACAAAAGAAATATACTGAAGGATTATCCAATCATCAGCCAAACATTAAAGCAATGAAAGCGTGCCTGCTTTCATCACAACTACATCAGAAATTTTAGCACAAAAACATTATGGTGATACAACAGCCATATTCATATACGCATACTGCAAGTCCAACTTTACCCTGTTAAAATTGTGTTGTATTAACCTGTACAGCATCATCCACAAATACATAATAGTATCGCAAGCACTTATCATTACATGCACTGCTGGCAGAGCTATACCCTTCCCCAACCATTTTCTGTGTTTATACTGCCATGATTTTTCATTCATGTGTGACAATTAGCAGCATGTATCCTGACAACACAATACACCAATGAAACTGTAGTACACCAGACTTCATACACTTCAAATTATGTACCACTATCCTGTGTAACATGAAAAATTATTGTAAACATTTGGCTTTCACATTGCCATCTGTACTACTTCCCTATACATTTCCAGTGCAACTGCCATGAATTCCCGTTTTAAAAAAATGACACTCATGTCATTGATATTAGTATGAATCAACTGTATCTGACTGTCATATCAATGAAAAACACAATTCTGCCAGTAATACGTGTTGTACAAATTCATAATTTACTGCTTCCCACTAATTTATAACCTTATTGCTATTTTTATCTTACTTGATAAATTTCATACTTGACGAAAACACTTGCTACCCAACTTGACTGATCACAACTAAATATGGAGGTATTAAACTTATTCATGTAAAATCTGTGTCATTTATGTATTTTGTATGCAAATTAGACTGAGTTAGGCATATCTCTATGAATCTCAGTAATATGTGAGTGCATATGTCAACAGATTTACATAATTAGACATCAGGTACATGTGGTCAAGCTGTTCTGACCACTAACCCAAGCTGGCTTAGGGAATGTGTGAACAAGCCTAGTAAAACTCAAATTTCCTTATGCATACAAAAGGAGAAATGGAGTCAACAGCATTTATGTTGTGTAATTGTGAAACACAATCCATTCCCATCCTGCATACTGTGACACATCTTATCGCCTCAAAACACTCAGTACTTTCTAGTATATCAAAGTAATACCAACAGGAATATTTATTTCTAAAGTTAAGTGAACAAAAAACAAAATATTATATATTGTTGCAATACTTAGACAGGCATGCTTGCAAAAAACAAGTAATGTATGACCTTAAAATCAGTTGTACAGATAAAGATTTCAATGTTACTGCACAGAAGCAAGAACATATATAAATAAATGAAAACTTATTAATTTAATAAATTATTTTCATTGACCATGTTGTTGTTGTTGTCTTTCAGTTTTTCCCGGTTAGGGGTCGCCACAGCGGAACTCCGGTCCACTAATGATTGGCAGTAGATTTTCACGGTGCTGAGTTGCCAGCTCGACGCCCAACCTTCAACGAAGGCACGCCCATTCACACATGTCTTTCAGAACGCCACTCGACCTGCGGGGAGGACATGCAGACTCCACACAGAAGGCACTCCCTGCATACTAGCTGAGAATCGAACGGGAGAACCTCGTGCTGTGAGGCAACAACACTACTGCTGCACCACCGCGGAATAAATTATTTTCAACAATGAGGTGTGTCTCTTTAAATTTGTATAGGAAGTATGTCAGCTAATATGGCAGATGTTTCATTTGCTCCCAACAGTAGTGGAAGTGTGTACAATACTATAAGGTAAGAAAATGGCATATGCCTGTTTCCCCACTATAGTTTGGTCCCAGAGTTTTTATATATAGTTGGGGTGGGGTGTGGGGGTGTAGCCTCCCACTTAGGTGGGTTTAAGATAGTCTGGTTTGCAGAGGGAGGGTAAGTGAGTAGTTATTTAATTTTTGTAAAGAGTTCTTTGTTGTTTTTGGAAGTACAGAGAGTTGTTTTTGTTTAGTACTGCTTTGGAGTAGGGAGTTGTATGTAAGGTTTGTGCATTTCTATTCGGTATTATGGGTGTCAGCATTTTAAAGTTTCAATGTTGTTAGATTTTGGCATTATGGTCTCAGTATTTTGCTCTTCGGGATTTTGAAGTTACTGTAGTCTGAAGGAGATCACACACACACACACACACACACACACACACACACACACACACACACACACACACACACACACACACACACACACACACGTGTGAGCAGAGCCACAGAAGTGATCCCCAGGGTGTATTTCCTATTTCCCATCCACTCATCAAGATTTTTCTTGAAGAGTGCTAATGAGGAACTTTGATTGACATAGATGGGTAGCTTGTTGCAGAGTATAGAAAGTCTCTGGGACAGGAATCTATCCCTCCAGCATGTCCTGTTTATTGTGGTGACAAAGTTTAGGTCCCTAGAACATGTAGCTCGGAGGGATTGGGATTTCTTTAGGTGTAGCATTTCCAACAGCTCTGGGTTTAACATAGCTTTATAAGTTAGGCAGAGATCTCCTCAGAGTAGGCGATATGCTACAGAGTAAAGCCGGAGTTTTTTGAGACGGTCAATGTAGGGCATCTCTTTGAGGCCAGTAATCCTCTTTGTGACGTACTTCTGTGGCCTTTCTAGCCACTGCAGATGTCTTGTGAGGTACATTCCAAAAGGGGAGTTGTACTCTATAATGGGTCTAATGACTGCTGAGTAGAGGGGAACAATGACCTTTTTTTTCCTGGATGAGAACTCTTTTGTGATGAGGTGTGCCACATACGCACACATAAGATAAATAGTTAATGCAGCAAGCTGCTGTAGCTTCATTGTGCAGTCTACAGTTTGATTCTGAATCACCACTTACCTAATGGTGTTACTTTGAAGAAGTCACATAACAAAGACAGCACTCCTGAATCATCCCTTATCTCAATAAAGTCTAGTGATAACTATAGGTGGTTTTCAAGGAAATGTTACATAATAGTCCAGCCCTATGTAATTCTGGCACTTCCTGAAAAGAAAGGGTGGGTTGCACAGTATGTAGCACCAAGCCATGACCATGCATCAGCCTTTATGGGACATGGCTAGGAACATGATATCCACAGGGGGAGGGTGTAGCAGTCCATATCAGCCAACAAGGGAGAAGCTTGGCCAGAAAAAAATGGAAATACACTTATTTACTGCTTGGTTGATAGCTGTCAGAAATGGTTCTTGACCCAGTGACAAAAACAAATGGGTAAAAGTGTCAATGGGCAGTTGGTTACCAGGAATGGGGACAGAAAAGGAACACAAAAAGAACACAAAAGAATATTGTATCTTAATGCTTCTGTACAGATAATTTACTCAAATCCACGTTAAGCCTTTGGCTCTAATGAATACTACCACAGTGAAAAAAAGTTTATGATTAGTTATGTTGTTTATATTACTATAGTAAAATCTAAGCTTCTGAAGGTATGAACACTTGTGAGTACAATGAGCTCATAATGAGATTTTGTCACAAAGCTCAAGATGTAATGATTAGAAGTTAGAAGGCAACCCTCCAGAGCTCCTCTGGAGGCAGAGTTAAAAGAGGAATCTGTGCTGCATGGATCTAAACCCTGAGTATTGTCTCTGCCATCCCAAAGCAGCTCTTATATTATGACTTTAGTGGGGATAAAGGTTACACTGTTTTGCACACTTTGAAGAAAAGTTTTGGTTTAAGCACTTGGGCTTTTGGCCCACCCCTTAACTCTCCCTGGCCTTTCTCCCTCAGATTCTGACAAATATGGATGGACAATTTCCTACAGTTTCTCCTGCCAGTCTGGTTGATATGGGCATCCTGAGACAGTGTAGCAACTGCCTCATGTACATGGACAACCATCTAATACTGCCACCTAGGAACACAATTTGTGAGAGATGCATTTACATTAGGAACCTAGAGTCCAAATTCTCTCCCCCTCAAGCCAGTATATCTGGCACTGAAAAGGTTGTCAACACAATCACTATACCTCAGACACCATCCACACCTACACAACACACACCTACATATGTGGAGGTCCTCCACATAAACATAACCAAACAAAGGAGACCTCCGAGGCAAAAACATACATGATATCCACAGCCCTCCACACCACATACCAAGCATGGTCCACACACTTGTGCCTCACAACCACTAAGGCTTCACCATAAACCCAACATATTAGTCATAGGAGACTCCATTGTGAGACACACTGATGTGCCTTTCACCAGGCTGGATAAAGAGAAAGTCACGGTTAGTTGTCTGTCAGGTGCCAGACTCTGCCATATCACACACGCACTCAAGCCTCTCAACAACAATTACTGTTATGACTCTGTCATAATCCATGTTGGCGTGAATGACTTGAGATGTACCTCTCTGGACTATATGAAGAGAGGCATGATTGAGCTCACTGATTATGTGTCCCTGGCAGGTATGTCCCTACCCTTAAGCAGCATTCTGCCGTCACCCAGAATGATGCCTCAATACAAACAGAAAATGATTGACTTTAACAATTGGCTTAGTTTCTGGTGTCATTCCATGGAGATCCAGTACCTGACAGCCTGGAACGATATGATCAACAGACCAAGATGTTTTGCCAGAGATGGCCAGCATCTGTCTCACCTGGGCTTCGGGCTTCTGGCAAAGGCTCTTGCCTCCCCTATAGCACCTTTTTTAGGAAAAGTTATTAGGTTAAAACTACCAACATAGAAATTCCAACAAAACACAAATTAAAAGTCATGCTGCTAAACGATAGGAGTCTAAACATGAAACTGCACTCATTGCAAGCATTCCTAACCCTGGAAAATGCTGACATCTGTGCAGTCAGAGAAACCTGATTCAAAGCTGCGGAGAGCACCCCAGCCTTACCTGGTTACTCATCCTATCAAACATTCAGACCCCTAACTGTGGGCAGTAAAGCCAAAGCAGGTAGAGTTTCAATATACATTAAAGACATACACACCTTCAGGATGGTTGAACACTATGACACACAGGAGGCACTCCAGGTGCAGTTAACTATTGATAAGACCCCTATTCAAATCATAGCTAGCTACCGGCCCCAAAATCTGACTCAAGATGCCCAATCCACCTATTTGGACCTGTTTGACTCTATCAAGATTCAGCCCTTTACCCTGAACCTGGGTGACTTTAACTTCCCAAAAATAGATTGGAAGAACTACTCATGCTAGAACACAAATGCCCAGAGATTCCTTGATTTTTGTCAATGCAAATAACTTGGAACAGCTAGTCAATACCCCCACAAGGGGTGATGATATCATGGACTTTGTACTAACCAACATGAGTAGCCACTGCAGCATCCCTATAGTATCATCCTCCCTGGTAAGATACAACCACAAAACGGTCATTTTCGAAGTCACCATCTCTCCCCAACCCCCGTCTAGCTAGGATCAGGCATGAAATCATCTCCAAAGCTGATTACAGACTTCTGAGGGATGATATAAACAGCTTCACAGCCCCCTCCCCCTCTGTAGGACCTGGCACCAATATCCAAAACTACACCAAAGCACTATATGAGCATTTATATAGATGCACGGAATTAGGAATACATGACAGGACTACATCATCCTCCACAAGGAAGAGTAAACTTGTCTGGTGGACATCTGCAATAAATAAACTCAATAACAAAAGGAAAAAATTGCCGTCCCAAGACCAAGAAGCAAACTTCGAATCCAAATTGGCCACATCTACTAGAGACAATCATAAGGCCTTCTTCACATATGTCCGCAACCTCAAATGAAGCACCCAGATCTGTTCAGAACTTGTGATCAAGGACACCACATATACAAATGTCATAGATATAGCAAACTTTCTGGCTGACAGATTCAGCGAAAACTTTACCCCTCTGCCCCCCCATCAGCCTAACTAGCCTGATCTGCAAGGTCATGGAACAGATTATCATGGACCTCATTAACAAGGACACTGGCAACCCCCAAACACTTGATCCCACACAGTTTGGCTTTATCAAGGGGAGGTCAGGTCTGTTAAATTTGGTTGTCTTCTTTGAGACAGTCACCAAAGCCATGGATGAGGGGAAGACAGTGCACACCACCTAACTTGACCTGGCCAAAGCCTTTGACACTATTCTCCACTCAGGCATAATAGATAAACTCTCTCAACTAGACATCAATCCATATGTTACCAGATGGGTAGCAAATTGTCTCACTGATAGAACCCACATAGTCAAAACAGGGGAAACCACCTCAAGAAGTAGACCCATAACAAACAGAGTACCCCAGGGTTCGGTCTTGAGGCCTCTGTTATTTGGGATATACTTATCTGAGGTGCAGGCCAAAACCAATGGGCTATGACTGACCAAGTTTCCAGAAGAGTGCAAGCTGGGTGCTGTCATCAATTCCCCTAGTGATGTGGACATCCTCCAAGAGGGTCACACTCAGACAAATTACTGGTGCCAGAAACATGGCCTCAAGCTGAATGCCAAAAATGCATCATCATCCCCTTTGGGGAGAGTGACATCCCCACAAATTATCATATTAATAACAATGTTCTAAGCACACAATCGGTCGTGTGGGATTTAGGCACCCAGATTGATAGCAACTTGACTTTTGACCATCACGTTGCTTCCGTTGTACGGAAAGCCTTCTACATGGCTCACCTCATAAGTAAGAGTATCTCATCCAGGGACAAGGAGGTCATAACATCCCTGTATTCTTCCCTTATAAGACCCCTTATTGAGTACAACACCCCTTTCTGCATGTACCTTGCAAAGCACATGCAGCAGCTGGAGAGACCACAGAGTTTCCTCACCAGGAGAATCCAGGGCCTCAAACATCTACACAGATAGGCTAAAAGCCCTATCCCTCTACTCAGTTTCATACAGACTCCTCAGAGGTGTCCTCTGTCTGGCATACAAGGTGATCACAGATGCCACCTTGATGGGACTGCTGCATATCCGCAAGTCAAGCTCCACTTGAGTGACCTGCATGCGCATCCTCAACCTGGTCTGGCATATCAACAAGGCTTGTTGGCGGGACAGATTAGTGTCCCAGAGACTCTCCCCTCTATGGAACTGACTCCCTCTCCACATCAAGCAGAGTACCTCTTTACCCCTTTTTAAGAGCAACCTGGATAACTGGATGGGAAACAGAAAATATACCCTGGGATTCCACCCATGTCCCTGGGCATCGGGTGCTGATTTGCTTAAACATGGGGTAAACTCTTGGCTAGGCTTATAAGGGCCTTAGGGCCAATAACCTAGTAACCTCCTATGATCCTATGATCCTGACACCCTGCCAGGTTAATCACAGTTGTATGTATTTGTGATATCCATAATACCACCATGTAGCATGATGTACCTGCTGACTGTCTGTTCATCCGGCCCTTCGTCAATGCTTCCTGGTGTAACTGTTGATCAGTGTGCTGTGAAAATGAATTGTGTAGACTACCAGTCTATGATGATTTTGTTTGTTTGCCATCTGGCAACACTTTCAACACAGCCAGATGCATGTTTCCAGTTTTAAACTTCTTTAATAGTTGTTATCATTATGATGGCCAGTTGGTGTGCAGATAGAGCTTCTGAGTCTCCCCCAAGCTCCACAATGCCAAGGGCTGGGGCAGGAGGAACACAAGGAAATGCTCAGTTCCTGATTTAGGAAATCATTTACTTATCTAAGCTGAATTAAATAAAATTCACCCTATGCACTATTGCTTCTTTCCTCTTACATTTCTCACATTACCACTAATAATATATCTGTAGAACTTTACAAGCAAGCCTTCCCATAAACACCTTCTTCTTTACTCTTTTGTACTTGGTTTCATGAATAACATGTACCCCAAGTATCTCTACATTTTTCCCTCTGTACACCCCCTTAATATCCTGATTTATCTCTCTCTCCATATACTAACGTCCCTCTGATGAGATGGAAGACTGAGTTCCTATCTTTTTGAGTTGGTAGCAGTTGAAAGATCCCACAGCACTTATGGAAAAGAGTAGGCGAATGTTCCACAGTGCCTTGGCCAAAAGTCCCTTAGTCAGTATGAATATCATCTCAAGTCTCTCCTGAAAAGAGCTAACCGACTTAAGGTGATTAACACGGTCAACAAAGCAAAAAATAATTAAAAATACACTCATTCAATACATAGATCTCATTCTGTCTCCATTAATTTCATTTATCTGTAATCTACACTCATTCCCTTGCCCAGATGGACATCTCTTCTCTCTTTGCTTTCCTCTAACACTTGCTCTGTACCTCAGTGGAAGCAGGATGAGTCGATCCCAACACAATTCTATACACTTTCATGTTTAAATTTACATTTATTGCCTATGGAAGTAGCTAGTGGACAGTTTGACCCGGGACTATTTGACCCCAATTATATACAAAAAAAAAAGTTTTCAAAGTTTTATAAAAACATTTTATTGCTTAATATTTCAATCATGATTTTTTCCCACAGGAATTTAATATATTATTTAACATTTGTATACGTAAATGTTAACTTATTTAACATTTTATTTTATTTGTAAATATAATTAATTTAATCAATAACAGTTTTTTTTTTTAATTTAACTTTAAAATCAATATTAGTTAAACATTGTAAACATTAATATTATTTTAAATTACTATCAATATTATTATATGTATTTCAAATGCAAATGCTTTGAACAGTTATATATCTTCATTTTGTTTTTTGAGGTAATACCTTGCTCTATGTGATACGTGCAACGGATTCTATGTTGGGAAAATGGAGAGGGCATTGAAAAGCAGATTCTATGAGCACGTATATGATGTTAAAAACAAGAAGGATGCAAGTGCATTATATAGCAATTCCCTCACTTGCTCTAATTTTAAAGGTTTTAAGTTTGGTATTTTGGATACTGTGGATATAGATTTGAGGGAGGTGACTGGAAGAATTTATTAAGTAAAAAAGGGCTGGTTTGGCAACTCAGACTAGCAGCTAATTTTCCACAAGGTATAAATGATTCCTTGACAATACTTCCAGCCCTGAAAGAAAAATCTATGAAACTAACTATTTTAACATTTTTACATGCATTACTGGGCCTGCATTTTTAAATACATGGTGAAGGTATTTAATATATAACAGTGTTTGTTTTGCAAAAAGCTAAGTCGGCTTGAATATTAACATCCTGCATGTTTAATATTGCTCATGTGACCATTTTACATGCGACTTTATTTGACAATTCCATTGGCTCAGTTTTATTTATTATGTAACCTGTACTGGTATAAAAATGTTTCTTGAATCAGTGTGCTTTATTCTGATGAAGTCTTCTATGTGAAAGACGAAAACGCTTAATCTTGGTGTGTTTTTACTGGAATAAATGAAGTTCATATACAGGCTTGTCTGGTGCATTTTCCATTTGGTTCCTGGTCTTCTGTTATTTGCACTGCACCAGATATTTGGATTTTGCTATTTGAAATAACTGCAGGAACTGGACCTAGTATGCCAGACACAATAAAAGACATTGGATAACCTAGAAAGCAGGTCTCAGAGAAACAGCATGCATGTCTTAGGAATACCTAATAACATACCTTTTAGCAACTTTTGCACATGTACCTATAGAGTCATACGTAAAGTCATACATATTGTTGGGCATTTACAGACTCTGAATAAATACATGGAGTTAGATGTTACACAGATGGCTTGAAGATGCCATGCCATGTCTTAACAGTACTTCACTCATATCAAACAAAGGAACAGATCAAAGTCTAGAGTAGACATCACAGCAGTATGAAATGGCACAAGTATTCCCTAAATTTTTAGAATGCTATTCTAAAACAATATTTATTCTGAGGCGGTCAGTGGGTTGCATACCATGTGTCTAGTATTTGGGATATCATGTCTGGTATCCTACCCGGCCATCTTAGTACTTTGTTGGTGAGGAAGGAGAAAACTTCTGCAGTCCCAAATGAAACAGACATTTTTTTTAGGAACTGATTGGGAGGGTGGTCTAATGGTTAAGGTGTTTGCCTTATAAACATAAGGTGCAGGGTTTGAGTCTCACAAGGGGTAATTGGCTAAGCTTAAGCTTAAATGGCTCACAAGGGCAGGTAGCTTAGTATGAACCTAACTGTGTGGGTTAAGAAAAGAGTTCCCTTTATTCTCTGAGGCTTGTGATGGCCTCAGTGCAGTCCTGGAAATGAACTTGGAGCATCTAAACGACATCTGTGTCTAGACAAGTACATTAACCAAATATCTGAACATGCAGTTCTCTCATTCTGAGTAAGATAACTCTTGCAATAATACATGATCATAGGATCATAGTAAGTTACTAGGCTATTGGCCTGAGGCCCTTACAAGCCTAGGCAAGAATTTAGCCCATAGTAAGACTACCCTGCCATATGACTGTTTAATTCCAGCTCAGCAAGCATGCCCACAACTAGTGGCGTTTGCCATTCTTGGCCTGAATATATCCATAAAGACTTAAAAAGGTAAAAAGTCATGGGAGTAGCTGAAGCACTTTATATCTTTTAAGGGTCATTTGCATATATCCCATGGGTCTCCATTCCAAAAGATTTAAGGTGTCACAGAGAGAGAACTTTAGCTTGGCTAAGCTTTTCTTGCAGTTTTTGCTGAATTGTTTGTCTGTGAGACATTTTTACTCTTTGGTCTGTATTTTAGTGAGGATATTTTGTAGGCACCTTAATGTTTATGAGCATCAGCTGGGTTTAAAAACCCTGTGTTTCTAATGTATGACTAACCAATTCACTTATGCTGTTCTAATAAGATCAATAAAATGGCTAAGATATGCATTATCCACAACTAATGATGTTTGACATTTGTGATCTGAATGAATCCAGAAGGACTTAAAAAGTAAAAAGTCGTAGGTATTTGAAAGCTATAGCTTAAGCACTTGATATCCTTAAGGGATCATTGGCATATATCCCATACCCTTCTATTACAAGAAGTTTAAGGTGTACTGTACAAACTCTAGCTTGGATGGGTTTTTCTTGCAGTTTTAGTGAATGTTTTTTTCTGTGTGACCTTTTCACCATTTGGTATGGCCCCCTAATCCCAGCTCACATGCCATATTACTTGGGGAACAGTCCAGTGCTTTGTGAATTCTGCTTCACAATGATAGGAAGATCTAACACTGAACGATCAAAAGCTGACATCACTATGAACCCTAGGCTGCCACAAGCCAGTTATCCTTGTGGTAGCTTTTCTGATGCCTTCTGCTGAAAACCTCAAAAAAAGGAAGTAAACAAAGACTGCTGAACCCAATGATTAGTCTTAGAACCTTATTCACTTAAAAGCGCCCTCTTATCAAGGTGATAACAAAGAAAAAAGGTATGGGAGTACAGTGGAACAGGGAGAAATATCCTGTTTATATTACTTGGAGCCGAGGCAATGGGGAACTTCCCTTCTCTTTTCAATAGGTGTCATGGTATCTTTTACATCTAACTGAGCTACCAAGAACTCAAGTAGATGGGACATCAGTTTAATCTCTCAGCTGAAGGATGACACACTCAGGAGTGCAGCACCCCCATGCTACACTGCAGTATATATAGATATATATATATATATATATATATTTATAGATATATATATATATATATATATATATATATATATATATATATATATATACACACACACACACACATATATAGATATAGATAGATATAGATACATATAAATATGTATGTATATATATATATATATATATATATATATATATATATATATATATATATATACACACACACACACACACACATATATATATATATATATATATATATATATATATATATATGTATGTATATGCGTGTGTATTTAAAACACTATTTATATATATAGACAGATGCACAGGTAGACAGCTAGACTGATAGCTGTAACATATATTAGCCCTTTTATTTTATAATCATCGTTTTATATGATGCTGTTTTGTGCACCTTCATTTTCAGTGGATGAAATCCCATTCAGACATGTATGGAAAATCTTCAGTTTAAACGTATTTCACATTTATGTCCAGGATGAATGATTTTAGTTGTTCGTATATCTCAGAGCCTCTAGTCAGTCCATCAGAATGTCATCATATTGTTTATTTTTGTAAAAGGATTATTTTATATTAGGTGTCTTGCATTTGCATTCATATTTGTTCTGTTACCTCTGCTACCACCGTTAACACTTATGTTTTGCCAGCAGATGTAGGTATTCCTGGAGTGAATCCCTGATTAAAATACAGCTTTCGAAATGTATTTATTTTTATTTATTTATTTTATTATTTTACATTTGTTGACCGAGGTAGTCCGACTGGATACATGCCCATTTTCAGTGGAGGCCCTGGGAGAAAAGCTCCACAAAAGTAGTAATAATAGTACAATAATACTCAGAGAGCAAAAAGGATGTAGATACATCATTTCAGAAGGTATAACACAGGAGGAATACACTGGCACATGCTAAAGGTTAACAGAGCAAGAAAATTATATAAATTATTTCACAAATGTTTAGCACAATAGAAAAGTGCTACAGTATACAAAAAGGTTGAACTCAGCAGGCAAAACTGTACATTATGACTTAACCCAACAGATCAATAGAATGACTGGCTTGCTATAGTCAGTAAAATAGAGAAAGATCAAGTTGTTGGATTGGGTTAGTCAGGGCTTAGGTAGGGGCAGAGCCAGTTAGATTTAAAGTACATTTTGAGGCCTTTTTTAAATAGGGGGGAGAGATGTTTCTTTGGTAAGAGCTGCAGGAAGTTGTTTCCAAATTTTACCAATTGAGTTTGCAAACAGGAAACCCCCTGGTGTGTTGTTGGATTTTAGGGTTAGGACCAATAGTTTGTTGGAGGAACGAAGTGGCCTGAGAGCATTATGTGGGCTGATAATGCTCTTGACAGTTGGGGTATTATTAGGTTGGTTGAGTACTTTGTGTGCTACTGTAAGCTGGTTGAACTTCAAAAGGGAAGGAAATTGCACCCAGTCAAGCTGAGCTAGGTTGTTGCAGTGGTGAGTCCTGTATACCATACCAGTGGCAAATCTAGCTATATGGTAGTAATAGGAGGATAGTTTGCTGATATTAGTCTTAGAGAGGTTAGTAAATACCAGTGAGGCATAGAGGTGAGTGGAGAGAAGATGGGTTCATGCAATGGCAACCCTAGCAAAAGGGGTGAGGAAAGGTTCAACCTTTTAGAGGGAGCCTAGTTTTTTGTTAATGGACTTAATAGTGTGGCCAATATGCACATCAAATTTGAGGTTATTGTCTATTAGCACTCCTAGGAGCTTAGTTTGGTCATCTGGAGAGATGATTGTGCCATTGTTAGACTTAATAGTGAAGAATGGATGAGTGGTTCTATGGGTAGGTGAGGAAAAGTAGCAGCTTGATTTTGTTGGGATTCAGGAGCAGTTGTCAATTAGTTAGCCAGTTTTCAATGTTGTTAAATGTATTCTGGGTTAGGGATAGGAGATTTGTTTGTGAAGAGGAAAAGCATATCAAGGTAGAATCGTCTGCATATTGGATACAGTGTGCATTTGGAATGGTAGTATGAAGGTCGTTTATGAAGATAGAGAAGAGGAGGGGTCCTGGTATAGAGCCTTGATGGACTCCTAGGGTGATTGGGAAATGGGATGACAACTTGTCCTGCCATAGGACAGCCTGCTGTCTACCACTTAGATAGGACTGAAACATTGTAGTGAGTGATGGTCTAAGAAGACAGCTTTCAGAGTACTGAGCTGTAGTTGATGATTAACCATATCAAAGGCCTTAGAAAGGTCCAGAAAGAGTGCTGATGATAGTTTATTGTTGTTTTGATTAAGGTTGATGACATTAGTGAACGATAAGAGAGCTGATGTGGTACTATGGTGTGTTCTGAAGCCATGCTGGGAGTCTGCGAGCAGTTTATTTTGGTTAAGGTAGTACATTAGTTGTTTGCGGAAGCATTTTTCCAATATTTTTGCTAGTGGTGAAAGAATGGCTATGGGTCTAAAGCTGGACAGTTCTGTGGAACTACCTACTTTATGTAGGGGTATTACATGTGATATTTTCCATGTTGATGGAATGGTTGCCTCAGAGATGGATCTATTAATGAGGATTGAGACTGGGAGTGTGATGGCATCTGTGGCTAATTGCAGGTACTCAGCAGGGAGGTGGTCAGCTGCTAGAGTAGTGGGTCTTAGCTTTTTGAGAAGGGTGTGGATGAGGGTAGTAGGGATAGGTTGGAAGCTAAAGGAGAGATGAGTCCTGGAAAGATTTGAGCTGTCTGTAGTGTTGTTTGAGATAAAGCAGGGTGGGGTAGGGTGAGGGGTTGGGATGGGTAGGAGTGAGTTGGGTGGCTAGTACCTGGAAAGTTTCAGTAAAGAAGCAATTGAATATGTTAGCAATTGCTTCTGGTATTTTGTCAAGGGCTGCTAATGGGGTGGGAGTGGAGATATGGCCTGGATGGAGGAGGTTGTTTATTCTTGCCCAGAACTTTTGAGGTTTGTTTTCATGCTTTTGTTGTAGGTGGATATAGTAGTATTTTTTGTCTAATATGATGGATTTTTTTACTGTCATTCCTTAGCTGATGATATCTAACAAGATCTATTGGGTTTCTAGTAGTATGCCAAGTGGTCCATGCCTTATTTTTATGCGTTATTTTGGTTTTTGTAAGTCTAGTTAGCCATGGGGCAGTTCTAGTTTTGGCACGGATGGTGCATATAGGGGCATGAGAGTTAAGGATATTGAGGAATTTAGTATTAAAGAAGGCCATGGCCTCATCTAGTGGGAGTCTTTTAAATTCTGACCAGTTGTAAGCCTTGAGATCATGGAGGAAGTTGTGTAGGTTAAAGTTTTTTTTGTTACGTGTCACTTTATAGGTGTGGAGATGGGTGTTGTCAGCTTTGTATTTTATGATATACGTGAGGCAATGATCACTTAGGTAATCGGGTAGTGTGCCTGAATAGTGCATCTGTGGGTCACCATTGATCAGGATCCAATATAGGATACTACCTTTGTTTTTATTTATGATATACCTAGTGGGGGAAGATATGGTCTGAGTAAACCCATGAAGGTTTATGTGATTGCTGGGGGCTTCAGAAGAACAGATGTTCTAGTCAATGTTAAAGTCACCTAAGGCTATGGTTTATTGGGGATAATTGCAGGCTAGCCAGTGTAGAATATGTTCTAGGGTGCAGACATTCTTTTCAGGGGGTAAATAAATGTTGACAATATATCTACATTTATTTTTATTTATTTGTAGTTTGGTGATGAGAATTTCAGCGTTATTTACTTGGGGAGGCTGTTGGGTGTCAGTAGTGACTGTAAGGTTAGACTTAAATAATACAGCTATCCCACCACCTTTCTTGGATTTCCTGTCCAACCTAAGGATGTTATACCCTGGAGGAGTTACTTCTGTGTCTTTAGGTGCTGGTTTTAACCAGGTTTCAGTAAGACAGAGAATATCTGGGGAGTGGACAGCTAGGAGGTCATGGAGGTAGTGGATTTTATTATTTAGGCTTCTGATGTTAAGATGGCAGGCCAGGAAAGAGTGTGGGTGCTTATTTAACAGAGTAAAGTAGGTAGGATTGTTAGCCACAGAGCTAGTGTCAGAAGGTGTTGCAGTGTTAGGGTTTGGGTGAGCATTGTCAAGTGACGATGGGCCAGGGTTAGGGTGGATGTCACCATCTTTGGTAAGGTTGTAGCTCAGTCTGGTTATGAGTTTCAGGGTTTTATTTATAAGCTTAGGATATTGCCTGTTTTTTTGGCTAATGCAACTGGATCTGAGAGAGTGATAGTATTTGTGGGGTATGGCTTTAGGTGAAAGTGTGCTATTAAAATGTTCTAGTTTCTTAAGAGCAACAGTGGTAGAGGTTTGGGATTTGAGGCATTTGAGATCTGGACAGAGTTTGTGTTCATATGTTGTGAGGTGGTAGGTAAATAGAGCATAATTAGTAAATAGAGGGGTGAGAAAATTTTGGATGACATCATTATGACAATTAAGACTGTACAAAATGAAGAGTTTAAAAGTAGTAGCAAATAAGTGGTTACGGGCTATGAAGTTAGAGTAGAAGAAGAAGAGTAAGTTGTAAAGTATAGGAATGAATTAGGGTAGGAGAGGGATGTGTTGTTCAGCAGATAAAATTTCAGAATTTCAGTAAATAGACCGACTGTGAGGCATTGAGAGATAAAGCTCTAACTATATCCCAGGTGACCCAAGTTTAGCTGGTGACTTCAACACTGGAAGACCCATGCAAGTGAGGATGTGAGTGAGGGGATCATGCCAGTGTACCCATCCTGAGGTTATAGAATTGGTGGTCTCAGTCAATTTATTTCTCCCATAAGTCAGGAGATGTGGGCTTTATTATCCCAGAGTGGTGATGGTATCTCTCATGGGGCATGTGTGTGGGAATAGGCATATGTCAGAGGAGAGGGCAATATGCCACTGTAGTGATGGGAGTATCCCAAACAGTCACCAAGGTAACTGGTATGAAGGCAAAGAAAAACAAACATCTCTCAGCTACCTGTATAATGGCCAGGAATGGCAGCTTGATGGGCACCAAGCAAGGGGAAAGAAAATTAATATAGACAAAAAAAAACACTGTCAAACAGTCTCCATTCTGATTCACTGTAGAATATATTATTCATTATGACATCACAAGCAGTTTGCAAGAAGTAATTATGTTGGGGAATGGACTGCATGCAGCTTCATGGTTATGCCCTCTGTCATGTTCAATGACCATCAGGTTTCAGACTAAAATTACTGTCAATGATTTTTGCAATGTATATCTTTATAGTTCTTTGACATCTTAAAAAGCTATGCATTCTTCACTGGCTTCATCTATTCTCAGATTCTTTATAGACATTTAGAACTAAAGTCAGCTCTGACAACTAATGCACTTTACACTACGCTGTGGTACTCAGAGTAGAAGGGTGGTACCATTTAATGAGAATAGTGTATACTTGACTTAAACATTATCATTTGCCAGTGATTGGTAATACAGCAAAACACTTGAATTAACATCCCACATAACAGCATTTTACAAAGATACAACAATGCATACTGCTCATTTGCCATAACCGAGCAGCTGCAAACAGAGAAAAGCTTAGACTGCATGGCTGTTTTTCAAACCATTACTTAATTTGTTATAATAAAAAGACACAAGTGTGTCATATATAATAACTAGGCAAGAGCTTGTATTTGAATTTGATTATGTTGTGTTTCCTCTTCAACAAGGGATATTTTGTCTTGCTAGTATGAGTCCAGAAATTGCTTCTTTTGATTTCTTACATCTGTGCCCCGAAAGATAATACAGTTTGTCAAACAGTTCAACAGCTTGATGCTGACCTTGGAAACGTTAATATCATACCTGTCATTTATTTGTTTGTCATTTTACAAGTAACTTCTCATTACAATTTGCCAAACTGACATAACAAATGCAAAGAATAGTTAATTCCATGCATAATATATAATAATAGTGTGTACTGAATACAGTTCTATGGCAAAATATTTCAGTTAATAAATATTCTGGGAATTCAGACGTGCTTTCTTTCTAAATGATAGCAGTGTCTCATGTGTTTTGCTTTTGTAATACAAGGACGCTGACTATATTTCTCTGCGCATGAATGCATTCTGTTGCTCAGATTTACTTTGCAGTTTTATTACAGATATAATAAGCCATTACAAATGTAGAGACCCCTTTGACTTGCCAGCTAGTTTCCATTTATTTAGAATACGGAAACTATACTCTAGTGACTCAATGGTAACCTCAAAATACCTCCAGATATTAAAGGGTATTTTCTCATTTGCTGCTATTACAGTAATAGTTACTATTTTTAGTTTAATGGTTTGTAAACTCTGTGCCACTAACAATTTACTATTTGCTATTTTTCTGTATACATAATTGCACTAGATTTAGCTGTTTAACCTGGTTTCCACATTTCACTGATTATTTCATTCTCTCTACGTGTGAAGTTTCTAAATTCCATATATTATTTTTCTTCAAACTTTTTGTTTTTACATGATGCTGTCAGGATAATGAAAAACATGCCATTGTTAGAGCCATTCCTAAGAAAACTTTGCAGGTTTCAAATTATACTAAATAACGCATTATGTTTATTGTCATTAAACCATATGTAATTTAATTTCTTGCCTACTGATTACATTTAAAAAATGGATTTCCGTAAGGTTTATATGCAGATCAGTTCTTATGTCACACTTTGAATCTAATGCTTTTTACAATACATCAGAAGCCTAATTATGCAATGCTTACTTTCTGAAGTGCTTCAACAAAAAGCAAGAACTGCACACCATAATCATAAAATATACACAATACACACAAAATGTGTGCTGTTAGGGAGTGCTATTAGTCACTTAATGTATACTCAGCACTTGACTGCTTATGTTATTAATATTTTAGTACATCATGTGACTGCTTGACAGAAATGCTGTAGTACAATCTCCAAGGTTAGATAAGGTGGAGAAAAGAGAAAAAGTGAATTTGTTTTATTTTTAAATGTTATCAGAAGTAACACACGTGCGCGTGCGCACACACACACACACACACACACACACACACACACACACAATCACACACATACATATATATATATATGTGTGTGTGTGTGTGTGTGTGTGTGTGTGTATATATATATATATATATATATATATATATATATATATATATATATATATGTATGTATGTATGTATATAAAATACAACAGTTAAGATTGGGTCTCGATCATAACCACATTTATGTGATTGAGACACAGATGCCAAGAAATTCACCTTGAGAGCAAATTTTGGCATCCATGTTGAGAGCACATAATGGAGGTTTAGGAACGAAGACCCAATCCGAATTCTTTTGTAGTACAAGGAGCATTATCTGCTCCATGTACTAATGGTTGCAGACATAAAATAAAATAAAATTCATAGAGTGCTAACCCTAACCTCTTCCCCCAACATTAACCCATAACCTTAAAAAAACTTCCCATAGCACTGCCTAAATTCAGACAAAATTGAAGCTAATGTTATTGGGGGTAGTTTAAATATCAGGAGAGGAAATACATTTGCTTTGTCAATCTTTTGTGGGTTGAACTTTTCAGTATTCAGTATTATGCATGCTTGAACATCTGAGTGCCAGTAGTTTCATTTGACATTAAGAACATTCCGTTATACAGAGTTGAATCACACACACACACACACACACACACATATATATATATATATATATATATATATATATATATACACGTGTGTGTGTGTGTGTGTGTGTGTGTGTGTGTGTGAGAAGCTCAAGTTTTCAGAAACTCAAAGTTTATATTGTCAAGATGATATGACTGAGTTTCTGAAAACTCAAACTTCAAAAAAACAATAAAAATCTACTTTTTTCTACTTTTTTGCAAGGGGAGCAAGCACCCCTGCACCCCCACAAACCCCCCTGCATATTATATATACCAACTCTGAAAACACACTACAGTGGGAAAAAGGGTAAATTCCCAGATCCTCACTGTATTGCGATCTCCATTCAAAAGCTTTGAGTTTTCGGAAACTCAGTCATGTCGTCCCGACCATATCAATTTTGAGTTTTTGATGACTCAAGCTTCTGATAGGGACCCATATGTATATATTTATTATTTATTTTATTTAACATTTGTTGACTGGGAAATTCTGACTAGGACAGATCTTGTTTTCAGTGGAGGCTTGGGGAGAAATGCTCCATAATTATATAAATAATTAGTTATATCTTGAATGGGCAACATTAAATAATCAACAAGCAAAAAACCTTCATAATATCAAAAACTAAAGCAACCAGCACTAGTACATTGGAGAAGGAAACAGATGTCTTTTTCAAATGCACTTATTGTAACTCCAGCATGCATTCAGCTTAAATTTGTCTGAACGGTGGTAGTGTTATTGAAACGGGGTCAGAGTCCAAAATAGTTGCTGTCAGTATAAGTCTGTCCTGATTCCAAAGGACTTCTTGTCAGTGTAAGTGACCTACTTAGGTTTAAGACCTATCTATAAACAGGCTTACTGCAGGTGCCAGATTCCAGAAGACCTGCACTGAGCCTGGTAAGTGGTCACTTACACTGAGAGGAAGTCTTTTGGAATTGGGTCCAGGTCTTTTTAAGTTATGGTGCATGGTTAGGATTAGCATACCTTACTAAGGTGTAAGAGGAGGGCTTTGCCTCCCTGCTTCACCTTAGTAATGTGTAATAACTCTAACCTTAACCCTGTCCCTAACCGTAACCCTAACTCTGCACCTTAAAAAATGACTCCATAACATTATCACTCCATTTGTCTGCAGTTGCTTCTTCAAGATTGTAGGCTAAGTAAATAATATCTAATGCAGCCTTCTTTCTTTGAACAGCTGATTTTTATCATCTGTTGTGTAATTAGCAAGGTGACTATACCTTATAAGCAGAAAGGCAAACTGCTCAAGTACCACTAACTTGTAACAGATGCTCGAGTGCCACTAACTTGTAACAGATTGCTCATATCAAAGAATGCTAGTGCTTGGGAAAGATGTCTGTGGACCCAGCCACATATCCAGTCTAATAATTAAATAAAGAAATAAAAATAAATAACTATATACTGTTATCCTTATTTGATTGCTTGACTGAAACAAAATGATATAGGTTAAGAAGTTTTAATGTCTCTTACTCATCTTAACTTAGTATTTACACCCCAATGTCACATTATCTAAGCTATAAATATAATTACTTCTGTCCAAATATTGAAATTTTGTTCTTAGAATCCTTTATTTCAAAATTCTAATTTGTGTACATCTGTAGAGTTCCTCTTAAATTAGCTGTAAAGAAACATAAATAAATAAATACATATCAGAAACAAAAACTAGAACAAACTGCTCCCGTGATAGTTCTGTAGTATTAACAACAAATCTAGAAAGAGGTCAGATGCACTTGTATAAAAATAACTAACGTTAATCATATTCTATACACCAACAACTGGGGGGGACTTTGGTTATGGAATCAAGTTTGGGGTAACTGCTCCGTATTGCATGCTACCCCATGCCCAAAGATCTATGGAATGCCAGAGACAAAATGGTAGGCAGTGTAGGAAATGTGAATTTTTTTGTTATTTTGGAATATAGGTTAGTTTATGTTGAAAGAGTGGAACCTTATGTTTTGAAATTAATTGTGGTAGAGATGGAAACATGGTCTCAGTCCTACTTAGAATGATGTACATTAATGTATATAAACAATTTTACAGTTTATAAGCAGCAGATACACCTGCTTCAGAACCAGTAAGGCCACTATGAAGGCATCCAAAGCATTTATGTCCAAAGCCAGTACTGAGAGCTCAGTTATTCACTTCCCATCAAAGCTATATTTCCTGGGTGATCAGACTTTAGCTTTTATCCCCATTTCTGGCACTCATTATGTGTCACACCTCTGTTAGATATTCTGAAAGAAATAAAAACATATTTCTGTTGTTGCATGATATCACGCAAGACTAGTAATGTGTTGGTTCTAAGAAAACAATTGCAGGAAAAGACAAAATAAAGGACATACGGAATGTGTCTGCAACTGGCTTGCTGGCCAGAAGGGTGTTAACCACTATGTACATGAAAACAAACATCAAGCCTCAAGTTTTTATAAGGTGTTTAATACATATAATGCTGCTGTTTTAAAGTCAGAGAAGTAGGATACATCAGAAATGACAAAGATGACTTGCAAACACTGACACATTTTTTGTTGTAAATTCTTAATTAGTGTTTGTTTAATGTATGTATGAATTTCTTAATTGATTCTTTTATCTAATGCCTATTTATTTCTAGTTCATAACACCCTAGATGACCTTTGGTGGAAGTGGTGGGAGTATGTTTGCTTGTTAATAAAGTTTAATAATCCTTGACATTTAATTTGTTTTTTATCCCTATCATTTTAATTCTAAGTAGTATTATGTACAGGAGTTTGGCTTAAATCTGAAATTCAGTGCAGGTGAAAACTACTGTAAAAGCATACATATCATTGCTGGCATATCATTGATTAATCTGAGAAGTGAATTAAATAGGCACCATTGTTCATAATATCACTTACTGATTAGAAAAAAGTTCTCAAAGATAATGATGAAAGAAACAATATGGTTAAAGATACATGCATGTGAGAAAGTGTTTCCTGTGACGACACCTAATGAGACTTCTATGGTTTATAATAGTACAGATGTTGTTAGATATGCAAGTGCTGAACAAGTAAGGATAGATGAGGTTTGGGAACAAACCAATTTGCCCAGGAACATATTAAGTGTTTAGGGGTTATGGGGAGTTAAAAGGGGGTGTGGGGTTTTGATTTGGGGAAGGATGTTAAGGCTAGGAAGTAAGGGAAGGTCTGAGTAGACTTTGGGAAGGGAAGAGTTAATTTAATATGAAGACGTTTAGAGGAAGTGATGTAAATGTAGTGCGGGTCTTAGGGGTTTTATGTGAGTCTAACTGGGAAAGGGAATCAGATTTAGGTGTAATATTGCTACCTGCCTTTTCTCCCTTATGTTTTGGGTCATTTTGGATGGTTTGGTTATTGAGGTGCGTGTTTAGGTGGAGAAGAGGGGGAGGCATGTCCCCCTTCTGTTCCCCCTCTTACTGTTGGTTGTTGATGCAAGGAGTCTGGGGGGATGAAAGCACATGGTAGGACACTGCTTTGATAAGTAAGAAGAAGTGAGCGGTGGTTTGAATGCTGCTTATTTGGGCAAGGTGAGCAGGGATATGTTGCCTTGACATATGGTTACAAGGATGTTCCATGTTGTGGTTACAAGGGTGTTCCATGTTGGGGTTACAAGGATGTCCTATGTTGTGGTTGCAAGGATGTTCCATGTTATGGTTACAAGGATGTTCCATGTTGTGGTTACAAAGATGTTCCATGTTGTGGTTACAAGGATGTTCCATGTTGTGGTTACAAGGATGTTCATGTTGTGATTAACATTTTGAAATGATGCAAAAAAAACTTATGTTGTCAGAAGTTAATAAAGATTGCCAAATGCCATTTTGGTGTGATGTGTTTTATTGAAGAGGATCTAAACAATTATTGTTATATATGAACTGGATATGAAAAATGGAACTAAACTGGTACACACACACACACGCGCACACACACACATTTTCACACGCACACACACGCATGCACACACACACACGCACACACGCACACACACACACATGTACACACACACACACACACACACACACACACACACACACACAGTGTGACTGCATATAATGTCAGGCAGCCAGCACGGAGGATCAGTGCTATAAGTTGTAAACTAGGTGCTTTCTTAGTACAGGGTTTGATTCTCCTTGAGCAAGTCACTTAACCAGAAAGTGCTCTGGGCCAATTGGGAAACTGAGCTCAAATCCCCAATTATCTACTGGTCTGCAAGCCTAGTGACTGTCAATGCATCTATGACTCAAATGCACCCTTGAAAATAACAATTTCCCCTGAATTTATTCCATCTATGAAACCTGCTCAGGGAAATGACTTCTTGCATCACAGAAAATGTACAACAATTAGTAATAATGAAGGAATTATATCTATGCAGTACCTAGAACTCAAACATCAGTTTTACTTAAATAATAATGCTACTGTTTAGAATTAAAAAAAATTAAAGAGATCAGTCAGGTTTAAGTCACTTTATCACATATCGTAGAGTGACAAGAAACACTGTCGAGAATATGGCTTACCTTAGTTGTGGAAAGAGTAATTTATCTAGATGATTAATGAAGTGTTTGGAAATTATCAGTCAATGGACCAATTCAGAAAAATTTTTTCTGAAAAGTTGCTAACCCTGTCATATTCACTTATGAGTGTACTGCTTAAGTTAATGTAGTGTAACAGAGATCTACATCTCTCTATTAGGAGCCATGTGGTTTTTGGATAAGGAAAATGAATGTCAGCTATAGAAATGCTGTTCTACTATTAAACAGTAGTGATATAATGGCTAACAAATGAAGATTAATGCATTAAGTCAACAGCTGGCGAAGAATACTACATCTGCTATTACCTCAGCTTACAATGTAATCGATTTAAGTTTTTTGATAAATTATGGCTAGTTTAGAAATGCAGAAATTAGCAAAATATAGATTATATAAGTATGGCATCTCATGCAGATAAAAGCAGTGGCAACCAAGGAGTGGATTAAAAATACTAAGTGAAAGTGAATGGATGAGCATAAACATTACCTGGACACATACCCACTCCTTGCTATTACAAGCAAGTTGAGGTTAAATGCTAAAACAGCAAATATTTAAAAAATCTAGGTTAAGAACCCAGCATTGTCACTTCCAAACAGCTGCTGTTCATCTTGTCAGTACAAAACTGCTACACTTCACTTCCTCAGCCTTATATTGACATCAGAAGGTTTTGCTTCAGAACTAACATGGAATGCAGGAAGTTTACTTCATTGAACCAATATCTGCCTTTATCACATATGTCTAGTGCTAAACACATTCCTACAAATGGAAAGAGCAGCTGTGGTACATGTATAATGTTTCAGTTATTTCATCAAATGCTGTTCAGCTCATTTCCCCTTCTAGTCCTGTCCCTATCAGCTTTATATATATCACAAGCACATGCACACATATGTGTGTGTAAAAAAAATATATATCTATATATGTCTATGTGTAACTATATATCTATCTATAACTATATATCTATCTAATATATATATATATATATATATGTATATGTACACACACACACACACACACACACACACACACACACATATACACACACACACATACATATATATATATATATATATATATCTATATATCTATACACATATACACACACACACACACACACACATATATATATATATATATATATATATATATATATATATATATATATATATGTATGTATAGGTCTACCTGATAACACTGAAAACTGAGAAGAACAACAATGAGATAACCGACACTGGAAATCGACAATGGAGAAGACAGAAAGCTGAAAATTCCGACGCTGAGAACACCGGCACGTTAAGGTAAGTGTGCAATAGGGACGGATGTTAGGGTCAGGGTGCAGGTAAGGTAAGTGTGCGATAGTGACAGACTTAAGGGTTAGGGGCAGATTAAGTGAGTTAGGGTTAGGGTGCAGGTAAGGTAAGTGTGTGATAGTGACAGACTTAAGGGTTAGGGGCAGATTAATTGAGTTAGGGTTAGGGTGCAGGTAAGGTAAGTGTGCGATAGTGACGGACCTTAGGGTTAGGGTTTGGGTTAAGGTTGGTGCATCGATAGTTGTCTATGTAAGGTTTAGTGTAGGTTTGTATGGTTGCTGGTGTGCTTGTGTTGTGTGTGTGTTTTTCAGAAAAGGTATTTGTTTTGTTGATTATCGGGATTGTTGTTTGTCGGGCATGTGAAGTTTCGTGTTTTTGAACTTTCGGTTTTGTGGTGTCGGTTATTTCTTTGTCAGTGTTTTGGCGTGTCGGCATTATCAGGTAGACCCATATATATATATATATATATATATATATATATATATATATATATATATATATATATATATATTTATATATATCTAGGAACACTACTGAATCTCGAACGTTTGAAATCTCGAATTTCAAAAGCTCGAAACCATGTAGCTGAAACCTCACATTACCGAAAGACCAGAAGTGCAAAATTCAAAATCCCGATGTTAAGGGATTTTGAGTTAGCGCTTCTGGTGTTGCGGTTCAGTTAAGTATGTGTATGTAAGTGTGTTTGTGAGGGGCTTTAGTGTGTGTAAGTGTGTGTTGTGACTGTGGTGTGTGTGTTAGTGAGGGGCTGTAATGTGTGGGTGTGAGTTTGCCTTGTGTGTATGTTTGTGAGATCTCGGAGTTAGAATATTAAAGTAGGGGTATGTGGGGTGCAGGGAGATGAAGCCCCCCTGCTTATCATTAGTGTAGGGTGGTTTGTTTGGTTATGGGGGGAGGCTGTGTGTATGTTTGTATGTTTGCTGTATGTATGTAGTACTTTCGTGATTTTGAATTTCGCTGTTTTAATATTTCGGTAATGAGGGGTTTTGGGCTTATAGTCCAGGTATTTAGGTCTTCGGGATTGTGTTATTTCAGGATTCAGTAGTGAATCCGTATATATATATATATATATATATATATATGGATCTACTTACTTTAGTTTAGTAGCCCATATGTCTGTCTTGGAAGCAATGATCAACAAAAATAATCTCAACATGCTAGGACATATGCGCTGAGTAAGAACCTTGGCACATGCAATACTCCTAGAACAAAAAAACAAAGAAATAATGTTGCTTTTTGGAGAGAGCAAACTCCCCTGCACCTCCCATGTGGGGGGCTGTGCCCTAACACCCCCTGCTAGTTATATATTTATTAATTATTTGTTTACTGGGAAAGTCCGACTGGGAACAAAGCCAGTTTTCAACAGAGGCCCAGAGAGAAATGCTCCAGATGTATGTCTTTGTAACATGGGAGGAAACTGGAGTACCTGGAGGAAAACCATACCAACACAGGGAAGACATGCAGACTCCACACAGAAGGTACCCTAGCTGAGAATTAAACTGGAGAAACTCTTGCTGTGAGGTGACAACACTACCGCTGCACCACTGCACCTCCCATATATACTAACTCTGAGATTGGTCAATCCCTGGGGAAAGAGAGCATATTCCTTAACACAGGGATTGTAAAGCTCACACTCTTTTTGACTGTCTGAATATGCTGACCAAATGTGGTTGATTAAACAAATGTCGACCAACATGCATTTAGACGAAATGCAGGAAACCCATTTTATGTGTGTGTGTGTGTGTGTGTGTGTGTGTGTGTGTGTGTGTGTGTGTGTGTGTGTGTGCACGCATGTGTGTGTGTGTGTGCACGCATGTGTGTGTGTGTGTGTGTGTGTGTGTGTGTGTGTGTGTGTGTGTGTGTGTGTGTTTGCTTGTGTGTGTGTGTGTGTGTGTGTGTGTGTGTGTGTGTGTGTGTGTGTGTGTGTGTGTGTGTGTGTGAAAGGACATGTTGCACAAATAACTTACATACATTTATTATGACTATGAAGTGACAGTGAAAGTACAAATGATACATGTGAAATTATTTAGGTAAAATTTGTATTAAAGATTATTTTCGCCATGAAACTGTCCTCTGTTTAGTGACACTTGGTGAGAGTATGACTTATTCACAGCCCATAACAACAGAGCATGAGCACGTTGGCTGCAAACTAGAAATGTCTGCAGGCTGAATTGTAAAAATAAAAGAAATAAACAGTGAGATGCTTGGAAGAATAAAAACAGATATCTGTTGTATAATATTGTTCATATGTGTCAGACTATGTTTAATTTTTTTATTGATGGTTGTGTATCGATAACATTACTAAATATTTGTTTTGTATGCATTCCTAGATTAATAGGTTCATAGGTACTCACTAGGCTACTCATCTGTGAGTACCATTAGACTACATTCCCGTGAAGCTTCTTCCCTTATATTTCAAGTGAAACTAATGCTGAGATGAGCAGAACATTTATATGTTGTCCCATCCATGAGGGACGAGGGTGCTAATCCGGGGATGAATTCGAGGTACCCATCCATTCATCTAGATTACACAGGAATAGAGTAAGAGAAGCACTTTGCTGTAAGTGGATAGGAAGATGAAGAGATACTTTTGTGATACATAATTTGTTAATCCTCCTACATGTTCTATTTATGTTGCAAAAGACACTGACATCTCTTGAGCAGGTGGTGCCCCCAGTGGACTTGTGAATGTGCATAAAGTTTGACAAGGTAGTGTCTCGTGAGGCTCTGTATGAAAGGCAGAGGTCACCACTCAGGAGTCTGTATGATACTGAGAAGAGGGACAAGGCTTTGAGAAAGTCTGCACAGCTTTTAACATTTAGGCTCTTGATTATCTCAGTAAGGAAGCATTGTGGGGATTCGGTTTGTATTAAATGTTTGGACAAGTGTTTAGTCAAGGGGCATTATACTTAATAATCAGTCTGATGAGTGTGAAAATCAGTGTAATGATCACATCCCTGGACCTGTATGTTGTACCATTAGCAATCAGCAGTGCAATGAAAAATGTCTTTCTTACAGCAGTGAATACATGGTTATCAAAGGACAGTTTGTTTCTACTTAGGTCCCCAGGTCCCTAACTATTTGATCCATTTTCAGGGGTGTGTTGTCAATGTGATAGTTACAAGGGACTTCTTGCTTGACAAACGATACTATTACACATTTCTTGGTATTTTGTTCTAGTCCATGGTTTTGATACCAGCAATGTGTTTGTGAAAGGCTCTTTTAGAGGATCTTGTTGTCTTCTCGAGAATTTATCATGGCACAAAGTTTGAAGTAATCGATACCTGGTTAACCATACACTCTTAACAGTAGCTTTGACCTCTGAGAAGTACAGTGGATATAAAAACTCTCCACACCTCGTTAAAATGCCAGGTTTTTGTGATATAAAAAACTAGGCCACAATAAATCATTTCAAAACTTTTCCCACCTTTAAGATGACCTATAACCTGTACAATTCAATTGAAAAACAAACAAATATGTTAGGGGAAAAATATAAAAAATAAAAAACATGCAATAAGCTGGTTGCATAAGTGTGCACATCCTTAAACTAATAGGTTCGCAGAGAGCTTACAAAGCATCAAAGGGATCTCATTGTTGAAAGGTATCAGTCAGGAGAAGTGTACAAAAAAATGTCCACAGCATTGGATATACCATGGAACACAGTGAAGACAATCATCAAAAAGTGGAGAAAATATGGGACAACAGTGATGTTGCAAAGAACTGGACGTCCCTGCAAAATTGATGAAAAGACAAGATGAAAACTGGTCACAGAGGCTGCCAAGAGACCTACAGCAACACTGAAGGAGATGCAGGAATTTCTGGCATGTACTGATTGTGTGCTACATGTGACAACAATCTCCCGTATTCTCCATATGTCTGGGCTATGGGAAAGGGTTGCAAGACAGAAGCCTTTTCTTACACAGAAAAAACATCCAGGCCCAGCTAAAATTTGCAAAACAGTACATCAGGTCTCCCACAAGCATGTGGGAAAATGTGTTATGGTCTGACGAGACTAAGGTAGAACTTTTTGGCCACAATTCCAAAACGTATGTTTGGCGCAAAAACAACACTGCATCACCGAAAGAACACTATCCACACGGTGAAGCATGGTGGTGGCAGTATCATGCTTTGGGATTGCTTTTCTTCAGCTGGAACTGGGGCTTTAGTCAAGGTAAAGAGAATTATGAACAGTTCCAAATACCAGTCACTTTTGTGCCAAAACCTTCAGGTGTCTGATAGAAAGCTGAAGATGAAGAAGAATTTCACCTTTGGACATGACAATGATCTCAAGCATACATCCAAATCAGCAAAAGAATGGCTTCACCAGAAGAAAATTAAAGTTTTGGAATGGCCCAGCCAGAGCCCAGACCTAAATCCAATAGAAAATCTGTGGGGTGACCGGAAGAGGGCTTTGTGCACAAGAGATGCCCTTGCAATCTGACAGATTTGGAGCACTTTTGCAAGGAAGAGTGGGCAAATATTGCCAAATCAAGATGTCCCATGCTGATATACTCCTACCCAAGAAGACTGAATGTTGTAGTTAAATCAAAAGGTGCTTCAACAAAGTATTAGTTTCATGGTGTGCACACTTATGCAACCAGCTTATTATACTTTTTTTATTTTTTATATTTTTTCCCCTAACAGATTTGTTTAGTTTTCAATTGAATTGTACAGTTTACAGGTCACATTAAAGGTGGGAAAAAATTTTAAATGATTTATTGTAGCCTCATTTTTTTATATCACAAAAGCCTGGCATTTTAACAGGGGTGTGTAAGCTTTTTACATCCACTGTAAATGCCAAAGGGGAGTAACCCAAAGACGGAACCCCTGGGGTACCTAGCGTCAGGTCATTTAGAGGAGGTAGAGCAACCAATCTAATTTCCTAGGTTCTGTTTGTTATCCAGTTTGCTATCTGAGTAATACAGGGATTAACATTAAGCTGTGTTAGTTGACCTATGGGATGGTTCATCTGCGGGATGGTGTTGAATGCCTTTGAGAAGTCTAAATATGCAGTGTGTACCAATTTCCCTCATCCATTGCTTCAGTAAACTTTCTCAAGGAAGTCAACCTGGTTAAGGAGGCAGGATCTACCCTTGAAAAATCTGAACTGGCTTGGGCTAAGAGTTTGTAGTTTAGCTATGTCCTTATTTATTAATTCCACAATGATCCTTTCCATATCTTTAAAGATGAGGCTGGTCAGACCTATGAGTTTATAATTTTCTGGGTCCTCTGGCACTCCATCTTTGTGTAAGGGGATGACAGTTGCTATCCTCCTTTCATCCAGCACAAAGCCTGTATGGAGGCTGGCAGTGAATAGCCTCTGTGGGGAGGTCTAACAGGTCCTGTTTTTGGATGGCCAGTAAGTAGCATGGTATGTTATCATATAGAAGCAGTATTCTTGGCCTTGAATAGTACCTTGAGGATTTGTTCATTGAAGATTTGACAGGGAAGAATAGATGCAGATATAAGATCTGGGAATGAAGGAGTGGGGTGGTTAGAGCTATATGTATCAGTACATTGGCTATGTCCTCTAGGTCCGTGTATGTGATATCATTTGCTATTAGATTTGAGTAGTGCTGAACATTGTTTATAAGGTTTCCAACATAATTCAAGACGACTTTGTGGTTGCCACTTACCTACATGGCTGTTTTTACCCCATATCTGGCTTTGGTTGATTTGATCAGGGTCCAGAATTCTCTGTTAAATTTAGCAAGTGCTCTCTTCCCAATCTTTTCTAACCTTCTCTGATTGATCCTTAAAATGAATGTGACTGATTCGTGGTCTGATTTGACTAAGGAGTGAGTTACAAATGGTAGGGAGTAGAGCTGTGCCATATTGATGAGGAACAAGTCCGGGATTTCAAAGCCCCTGGTTAAGGTCCAGACAGCTGGTATTGCTGAAGGCCAGAAATCTTTGGGCATACATATCACAGGATCTATATGCAAGCTTGACATGGAGGAATTTCAGATCATTATCTTGTCTAACTACTTTGGAAGTGAAGTGTTTTTCACAAATATGGATGTCCCTGCCACCTTTAGTGCTTTTATCTAGTGCAGGGGGCCTGAATATGTGGTAGATAATGAAACTCTGCATTTATGGGGTACTCTCCATGGTGCTGAACCAGGTCTCCATGCTGATGCATATATCTATGTTTTCCAGGATAAGGAGTGCTTGAAAGGAAACAGAGTTTTTGTTAAAGCTCCTAGCATTGAGCAGCAATATTGTTATGTTATCCAAATTCTGTTTTGTTATGCTGGATGCTTTTATGGACTCATATTGCCTAAAAAAGGCACTATAGAGTAGACAAGGTTTTAGCCACTATATGAAAGCTTCAGGGGGTAGGTGGAGGCTATCCCTGACAAAGCAGTTAGGGCTATGTATCATTTCCTCCAAGGCTGCTATATATTATACCTCTCTGAATGATTCCAGAAGTAACTTTTGTTTGTATTATGACTTCACTCTTGGTGATGGCCGAATGCTGCTCAAATCTAAGTTCACACCTGTCTTTGACACATGCTCTGAGAGCTCCATCATGTCTGTCTTCATATAGTCCAGGGAGATACAGCTCAAGTCATTTACACCCACTTGTACTATGATTATGCCATACATGTACTTGCGGTGGAAGGACCTGAGTGCCTAAATGATGTGGAAAATCCTAGCAGCTGATAGGCAACTGACTCTCCTTGTACAACCTAGTGAGTGGTGTATCAGTGTGCCTCACAAAGGAGTCACCTCTGAATAGGATGCTGGAATGTGTGAAGCTTTCAAACTGAGACACTTTGACTCTTAAATGTATGTTTCACGGTGGCTGCAGCCTGTGTTGAATGTTTGTCAGGTTGCTGAGGGTACATTTTTTTAGGTTACACTTAGGAGTCCTTTCTAGATTAGGTAGGTTACTTTTAAAAGCATCAGCATATGTACGTCTATATGTTTGGTCAAATCTTTGTATAATGGGTTTTGTGGGGTGTTGTGTGGCACTGACAACCTGCTTGTTATTTGTAGAATCTTCATGTGAGAGATTTGCAACCATTAGCATTAAATAACTGCATCTTTCACACACTGCATCAGCTTGTTTATGTAGTCAGTGGTTGTCAGTAAGCATGAGACAATTACTGCATTGTCACAAGATGACCATTTCAACCAAACTAGCTACATAGTTGGTTGGAAAGTGCAAATCCATAATGTAGGCCGAAGTGGGAGTAGAGTCTATTTAATTTTGAAAGGATTGAGTGTTTCTATGTTGATGTGCAGTCACTATACAGTCATGTTTCCTCATTTGCTAATCATTCTTACGTGGTTGGCTTATAATTGAACCCTGCAGAAATACTGTGGTGAGGGCAGTGTATAAAATCCTGAATCAGCATTCATATTTATGGACCTGAGAGTATAACAGTAATGTACTCATGCGTCATTATCGTTATCATAGTTGTCATCATCATCATCATCATCATCATCATCATCATCATCATCAACGTCATCATTCTAGAAATTACTTTTCCTAGTGAGGGTCATTGTGGTAACAAGCTGAGCAGGACAGACCAGACTTCCTCTTCCCAACAGCAATTTCAATATAATTCTGTGGAATCCACAGCCATTCCCAAGCCAGCTGAGAGATATAATCCCACCAACATGTCCTGGACCTGTGACAAAGTCTCCTCCTGGTGGGCTGTGCCTGGTACACTTCCTGTCTGCAGCAGACAAGGTGTATTCTTCCAAAGTGACCATTAGACCATTAGACCTCACCTGACTCCTCAAAAGATGGAAGACCAATAGCTGTACTCACTGTCATGGAGTCCTGGGCCAGGTACACTATAAAGGAATTTCATTTCTGCTGCTGATATCCAGAAGCTCAACAATTTTACAGCTTGTCCTGTACCCTCTTTAATGTATCTAAGGATTCAGTCTTCAAATCCCAATGTAACAAAATATTCCATGGATCCCCAACCCTGCCAAGAAAATGTAGTTGCGCATGTTCAGTGAGTAGCTGGTACCTAGAATCTGCTGGCTTTTTCTACCTTTACAGGTTCATAGGTTCACAGGAGATTATTAGGAAATATTGGCTAACAGCTCAAGAGCCCTTACAAGCCTAGCCATTATTACTTGGATATTACCTGATTTTCAACCCTAAGGGCTGGAGGATGATTTAGGTTTGTGCATATGTCTTTGAGTATTTTACAGACTGCCCCTGTCCATAAGGGACATAGGCACTGATCATAACTGCATTTGAAGAGGTTCTGGGAAGGGGTCTGCTTTACATGAATAGGAAGCCTGTTCCAGAGAAAGGGTAATCTCTGAGAAACACATGTCTCTCCAGCATCCTTTATTTGTGTCACAACCCAGGTTTAAATTCTTAGATTGGGTACTCCTTGTGCAGTTTGTCTTGTGAATGTGTAACGGTTCCATCAGGGCTGGATTTTAGAGTTCCTCATAGGTTGGAAATAGATCACCCCTTAATAGTTGGTAGGAGAAAGAGTAAAGGGATAGGGATTGTAGTCAATCCATATAGAACATGCTGTTTACACCCTGTATTTTTTATTTACTTATTGCAGTTTTATAAATGGAAAAGTTGTCTGGTTAGCAGACCCTTTTCTCCAATGACCTGAAGACCGGTATCAAGTCAACATTTATATTAAACAAGAACTGCACGTGGTAAATATTGCGCATGACACAAAATGGCAGCAAGCACACTGCACATGGTAAATATTATGCATGACACAAAATGGCAGCAAGCACACTGCACATGGTAAATATTGCACATGACACAAAATGGCAGCAAGCACACTGCACATGGCAAATATTGCACATGGCACAAAATGGCAGCAAACACAGCCAGAGACACACATGGAATGCAAAATGAAAATGATAAAGCATGTTGACATATAAATAAAAATAAGTTAGAAATGACAAAAATTAATTTAGTAAGTAATAATGTGGGAGCTGGAACTTGAGTGTTTAAAATGTAACCATTGTCTTAAAAGAAAGAACAGGCTGCATCCCTTGTTAGGTGTTTTTTAGTTTTGTTTTGAAGATCTGCAAGGTCCTTTGCTATCCATTCCATATGAACGGGTACATTTTACAGAAGGTTCTTTCCCAAAAAGAGGATTTAAATTGTCGTCTGACATGGGATATATTTTCTTCATTACTTTTCACAAGGGTGTATTTTTGCTGCCTTATTAGTAGCTTTGATTTCAAAGGTTAACACTGGCCCTGTTTTTGAAAATAAGTGAACTAAAAAAAAAAAAAAAAACAAGTGGCTCGATAGGTAGCCATTTAAAGATTTTAAGTACGTCACAGTGATAGCTGCAAGGATCGGTGAGTAAAACAAATCTGAAATTTTGTTGACAACAGTCTGTAGTTTCTGTGTGTTAGAACTGGAATGTATGGATAACAGTAGGAGGCAATACTGAATTTGAGGACTAAGTATGTTTATGACCAGTGCGTGCCGAACAGCTGGTAATAGCAGAGGTGCAATCCTGTAGCATAGGTTGAGTTGAGAAAGGGTTTTATTAACAACCTTATCAGCATACTTGATAAAGGTAAGTGAGAGGTTCAGAATTAACCTGTGATACTTTTATTTTGTACTGTTATGTAAGCACTATGGTTATTATCTAGAATTCTAACATGAGAGAAGTTATACAACCTTGGGTTGGTGGCAAATGCCATGACACTGGATTTTGGGAGATTTACCAGAAGTCTGTTATTCTTTATCCAGTAGCAAATCTTTGAGAAAGTATCTTGTAACCTTTACTTTAGGTGTTATGAGTTTTTATTTTGTTCAAGGAGGAGAATATCGTCGGCATACATCATTATATTAATATGGGAGAGGTCATAGGTTAAAGCATTAGTAAAGAAAATAGAATAAGGGGGGTCCTAGTACTAATCTTTGTGGAACACTAATGTTGATTGCTTTTGGATGTGAGAAAGAGCTATTAGCATAGGTTTGAAATACTCTGTTCATAAGGTAGCTGTTGAACCATTGCATAGTATTAAAGTCAAAGTTTAGTTTGTCAAGTTTATTAAGCAAAAGGAGTGATCCTTAACTTACATACATAGAGTTCATTTGCTTGAGATATTGTGTCTGACAGACCAGCAGAGAGGGATGGGCATGCCTGTCCTGGCTGGGAGGGTGTTTGCCAATAATGCTCCACTGGAGTCATTGTCCAGAGAACATTGAATTGCCCTTAAATGTAGTTGACAAGTGCATGGGGATAAGGAAGGGCATATAAAGAAAAAACATGGATGAAAAAAATGTATGAGCCCCCAGGACACTCTTAGTATCCAAAAACAGGCTCCATCAATGCCGAGGTAAGTCCTGGAGGGGTGTTAGAAGATTAGCTGGTAGATCCAATGTGGACATGGGGCATTGGGGCAGTGGGCCTTTGGAATGAGGTTAAGGGGACCAAAAAAATATTAAAAATTAAAATAAAAAAAAGTGTTTGCATTTCTTGATTTATTTACATGTATTTTAATGTACTCTTAATTTTCAGTGCTTAGGGTATAGGCAGTGAAATAAAATATAATTTGAAGTTATGAAACATTTATCTTGCACTGAATCAAATCAAAACCTTCTTGGATGATATCCTTTCTTGGACAGCAGCCAGGCAACTCCAAGTCACCTAAGCTAAGACTAAGCTTGAGGTAATCTTCATGCAACCTACAGTGAGGCATCCAACATTTTTACTGTCCTCTCACATGTATTACTATGGAGTAGCCCAGAGTTTGTCTCCTGTATGAATAACTTGAGGATGTATCTAGTTTGTATGCTGCCATTCATAGGTCAGATGTTAGCATTAATAAAGATATCTTTATTATTCATACATATCTTTATTAATCATATAAACTATTATGGTTACATAGTATCCATAAAGCTCTGTTCATAGGTTTATAGGTGTTTACTAGGCTAATGACCATAGGGGCCTTTTTATGTCTATCCATGCATTCCAAATCTCTGACAAGTTCCGATACCCTTGGTAAGTGTAAGTAGGATCTTTGGAGATGAAACATTTACAAGCAGGGACCTGAGAAATAAACCATTTACAGGCTGCCTGTGCCCATTAGAAACATAGGTGTCAAACCCAGGGATGAATTTCCTGTTTCCCATTCAATTGTCCAAGCTACACTTGAATTGAGTTAGAGAGGAGCTCTGCTTCACATGGATTGAGAGTCTGTTCCAGAGAAGGGGTAGTCTCTGGGATACATACTTGTCCCTCTAGCATGTCCTACTTATATCACAGACAAGGTTTAAGTCTTTAGAATGGGTAATCATTGTGCTGTTTATTTTACAGATGTGCAGGAGGTATACTAGAGCAGGGTCTGACAATGCCTTGTATGCCAGGCATAGATCACCCCTCAACAATCTGTAGGAGACAGAATACAGGGATAGGGCCTTGAGGCAGTCTGCAAAGGACATATTATTTACTCACTGTATTCTTTTAGTGAAGATTCTTTGTGGACATTCCAATTGTTGGATATGCCTAGTTAGGTGCATTGTTGGATATGCCTGGTTAGGTGCATACCAAAGGGGGGCATTGTACTCAATGACAGATGTGATGAATGCTGAATACAGTGGAGCAATGACTTCCATGGACCTAGATGCCATACCTTTGTTTATAAATTGCACAACATAGAATGATTTTTCCACTACTACAGACATGTAATGGTTGAACGCTAGATTGCTGTCTATGTGTGTCCCCAAGTCCCTGACTACTGGGTCATCTCTTAGGGGTGTAGTGTCTATAAGATAACTACCAGGAGTGGATGACATCTCAATGGATACTATTATGCATTTCTTGGCATTTAGTTTTAGTCAATGGCTCTGACATCAGTTGTTTGTCTGTGTCAGCCCTTCCTGGAGAACATTTGTATCAGTGGGGGATTCTATGACTGCTTCTAAATTGCAGTCATCTGCAAATTTAGTAAACCAGAGACCATTGACATTGACTTCAGAGAAGCAAATGCCAAAAAGGAGTGGTCCCTGGACTGATCCCTGAGTGACTCCTCTTGTGACTGGCCTCTCTGAAGAGGTGGACTCCCCATTTCTAACTTCCTTGGTACTGTCTGTAAGCCAGCTAGCTATCCACTGGGTGAAATAAGGGTTTATACCTAACCTCTTGAGTGTGTTAATAATAGCCAAGTGGAGTATTGTGTCAAATGCCTTGGGCAGGTCAAGGTAGACAGTGTGAACTATTTTGACCTCATCCATCTTTGGTAACCTTCTTGAAGAAGTGCACCAGGTTGAGTAGGCATGACCTGTCCTTGACAAAACCAAATTGGGTTGAGTCCAGTGAGTCTATTTAATTTTGAAAGGATTGAGTGTTTCTATGTTGATGTGCAGTCACTATACAGTCATGTTTCCTCATTTGCTAATCATTCTTAAGTGGTTGGCTTATAATTGAACCCTGCAGAAATACTGTGGTGAGGGCAGTGTATAAAATCCTGAATCAGCATTCATATTTATGGACCTGAGAGTATAACAGTAATGTACTCATGCGTCATTATCATTATCATAGTTGTTATCATCATCATCATCATTATCAACGTCATCATTCTAGAAATTGCTTTTCCTAGTGAGGGTCATTGTGGTAACAAGCTGAGCAGGACAGACCAGACTTCCTCTTCCCAACAGCAATTTCAATATAATTCTGTGGAATCCACAGCCATTCCCAAGCCAGCTGAGAGATATAATCCCGCCAACATGTCCTGGACCTGTGGCAAAGTCTCCTCCTGGTGGGCTGTGCCTGGTACACTTCCTGTCTGCAACAGACAAGGTGTATTCTTCCAAAGTGACCATTAGACCATTAGACCTCACCTGACTCCTCAAAAGATGGAAGACCAATAGCTGTACTCACTGTCATGGAGTCTTGGGCCAGGTACACTATAAAGGAATTTCATTTCTGCTGCTGATATCCAGAAGCTCATCAATTTTACGGCTTGTCCTGTACCCTCTTTAATGTATCTAAGGATTCAGTCTTCAAATCCCAATGTAACAAAATATTCCATGGATCCCCAATCCTGCCATGAAAATGTAGTTGCGCATGTTCAGTGAGTAGCTGGTACCTAGAATCTGCTGGCTTTTTCTACCTTTACAGGTTCATAGGTTCATAGGAGATTATTAGGAAATATTGGCTAACAGCTCAAGAGCCCTTACAAGCCTAGCCATTATTACTTGGATATTACCTGATTTTCAACCCTAAGGGCTAGAGGATGGTTTAGGTTTGTGCATATGTCTTTGAGTATTTTACAGACTGCCCCTGTCCATAAGGGACATAGGCACTGATCATAACTGCATTTGAAGAGGTTCTGGGAAGGGGTCTGCTTTACATGAATAGGAAGCCTGTTCCAGAGAAAGGGTAATCTCTGAGAAACACATGTCTCTCCAGCATCCTTTATTTGTGTCACAACCCAGGTTTAAATTCTTAGATTGGGTACTCCTTGTGCAGTTTGTCTTGTGAATGTGTAACGGTTCCATCAGGGCTGGATTTTAGAGTTAGTTTAGAGTAGCTGTTTTTATCCATAGCAGATTGCAGTCCTATGGAACTGACAGCTACTCTGGTTCAGGATATGTGACTTAGAACCTTTTTTAGAAAGCCATTAAAGACCTTTCTACATTACTAAGACTTCACCACATCTGTCAATATTACTTGACTATTAACCAGCTTATATAATGTCTTTTATATATTTTTTCTTGTTTGTTGAGTTCTTTTTAAACATCATAATTATAAAATATTATAGCAATAACTGACAATGTGGGTGTGGTATACTGAAGATTTACCTATGGTTGGTGTGATTTAATCATGAGGGTGAAGCCCAAGTGATTAAACAAAGACAACCATGGGTAAATCTTCAATATACCACACCACGGAGTCGGTTATTGCTATTATACAATGACATTATTTAAGAAAAAAATTATTTACTTTTCTTAAATAATGTCATCGTATGATGGTTACGTGGTGTTCTCCTGCTTTTCTCAGATATTGTGGTGCTTTTTTGATATACTGCGCATACGTATGGGACTTTCGTTCCCATACTTATACAGTACATCAGTGCTGTGTGGCAGGAGCTGTGTATAGGAAGCAATGGAGAAAGGAAGAACTCCGTGGCCTCTTTTTTTTTTTTTTTTTTTTTAATTAAAAAGTATGCCAAGACTCTGAAGGTACAGGAGAGCGGGAGAGACGGGACATAGGAAATGAAAGGACAATCAGGTACATTTATCTAGTTGTTCATAAAGTACGTCATTATTCTTTCAGTTTTGTTTCTTCTGTCTGTCTGGTTGGTTTCAAGTGTCCGGTTTTGTAATTTTATTTTTATTTTTTTTAGTGAAATTTTTATGGCATATATTAATAGAAAAAAAGTCCAGGAGACCGGACCTATTTCCATTGGTATCTGCTTTGATTTACAATGGGCATGCTGGTCGGGCTGACCAATCAGCGTGCTACTTTTGGAATATTAATAAACGGTCATTGTATAATAACAATTACATTACAACTATGCTGTAACCTGTCAGCACTCGGTCTGAAACCTACTGCCAGACTCTGCAGTCATAACAGTAACCACATGTGAGAGGACAAGCCAAAAACCTAATTGGTTTCCAGGCAGACTATATCTAATGGTGCTCCACCATTAATTTTGCTGGGAATCCAATCATAAAACTGTCTTGGATTGACTGACAGCTCTTTCTGGACATGGCACATGTTGATTCTTGAAATGGAGATTGTTGCCACTGGGAAAGCAATAATGTTTCTTTAAAGATTTTCTCCAAGACTTTTCCTGCCACCTCTGTGCAAATTCATACCCTTGTTTTCTTCCAGTACTCCAGCCCTTTAGTGCTGATGATGGCTATTTTGAAGCCTTTCCAGAAAGACCCAACAGTACATTTGTCAGATTCGATAGGATTCTAGGATACAGTCCATCTGGTCTCTGTGCATTATCTTACACATGGCTGCTTCATTTTCGTCATCTCATTCTATATCCTGGTATTAGTCAATGCTGTCCTAACTCTGCCCTGTATCAATCTCACAGCACAGTTCTGTCCTGTTTTCAACCGCTTTACAGGAAGCGGTAACTGTAGTTCCCTAAAAACCTGTGTTGTAGAAGCATCCTTCCTTCTTACATCAGGTAAAGAGGGCTGCTTACAAATCTCTTCTGGCTGCGACTCTGTTCTTGTCATTCCTTGATTAGAAGCAGATGCAGTTCCACTACTAGCAACTGCCGACCCGGAAGGGGTAGCTGAACAGTTTGTTGTTACGTCAGTCGATGCTTCTCTAGCTGGCAGAGCTGTTGCATTAACAGCTGGTACATTAGTAGTTTTCTTGGATGTTAAGATTAATAAGGAAGCCACAGGTAATTTTACAACTAGGCTCTTTAGAAAATCTTGTAGGCAGAGCACATTATTACAGCATAATAGCATGCATCTGACACATGTGTACAGGAATGTTTTGAAGGGACAAGGGATGAGGATGTCAAGACTGAACAATACTGAAGAAGGTTTTCTAGCAGATTTGGGTACACTTTCGAATGAGTTCCTGACCAGAGGCTATAATAATATTGAAGTGGACACAATGACAAAAGAAGTCATGAATCTTAGGACAGGGAGGGCTAAGCCATACTTTTCTGAAGATGGTGACTATTTTGACAGGAGACCATGTCCACAGAGAGGTGGACGTATTCCCCTGACCCTGTCAATTGCTAGTGACATTAAGCAGGTCAATGATGTTATCTATTCTAATTGGGGTATTCTAATCTCAGACTCTTGTATTAGAGACTTGATAGGTGAGAAACCCCTTATTAGTTATAAAACTAATAAATCTTTGAAACAACGTCTCTGTTATAGCGACAGTTACAATGAGTTCCCCCGATCACAGTCTTTTACAGGGACTCATCCCTGTGGCAGCTGTAGATATTGTGTTCATATAGATGATACTAATGAATTTATACATCCTATCTCCGGACAAACTTTTTTCTTTAAAGTTAATGCCAATTGTAAGACCAAAAACCTGGTTTATTTAGCTACCGGCAAAGACTGTAATAGTTACTATATAGGGAAAACTAATAGAATGCTCTTTGAGAGGATTTGTGAGCACCTTTATGCCATAAAAAAGTGTGATGCTACAAATGCTTTAGCTAAACATGTGTTAGAATCTGACTTGCAACATAGTTTTGTTTTTAAAGTAATGGAGGCAGTGTTTAACAATCCCAGAGGTGGTGAGTCAAAGAATTATACTGAACAGAGAGAACTTCAGTGGATTTTAAGGTTTGGTGCTGAAAGGAAACCTGGCCTCAATGACAGGGTTTCTTTAAGACCCATTCTAAAATCAAGGGATTTAGTTAAGCGATAATTGCTCATTTTAATAATTGATGACTGCTGTTTTACTATATAAATGTGTTTTGCTGTTATGTTATTTGTCTGAAGAAGCACTTCGGTGTGAAAGCGCTCACCATTTGTTGTCAAGGTTTGTTTTTATTAAAATAATTGTGCTACATCTTTGTCTTCTGAGATTCCTTCTACTTTTTTACTTGAAGTGAAAAATTCATTTAATGGCTCATTTTATTCCTTGTCTTCAGTGATCTCCCTTCCATTTATACTCAGCCTGTCTGTCTTCTGTGATCTCCCTCCCATTTATACTCAGCCTGTCTGTCTTCAGTGATCTCCCTCCCATTTATACTCAGCCTGTCTGTCTTCTGTGATCTCCCTCCCATTTATACTCAGCCTGTCTGTCTTCAGTGATCTCCCTCCCATTTATACTCAGCCTGTCTGTCTTCTGTGATCTCCCTCCCATTTATACTCAGCCTGTCTGTCTTCAGTGATCTCCCCCCATTTCTACTCAACCTGTCTGTCTTCAGTGATCTCCCTCCCATTTATACTCAGCCTGTCTGTCTTCTGTGATCTCCCTCCCATTTATACTCAGCCTGTCTGTCTTCAGTGATCTCCCTCCCATTTATACTCAGCCTGTCTGTCTTCTGTGATCTCCCTCCCATTTATACTCAGCCCGTCTGTCTTCAGTGATCTCCCTCCCATTTATACTCAACCTGTCTGTCTTCTGTGATCTCCCTCCCATTTATACTCAGCCTGTCTGTCTTCAGTGATCTCCCTCCCATTTATACTCAGCCTGTCTGTCTTCAGTGATCTCCCTCCCATTTATACTCAGCCTGTCTGTCTTCAGTGATCTCCCTCCCATTTATACTCAGCCTGTCTGTCTTCTGTGATCTCCTCCCATTTATACTCGGCCTGTCTGTCTTCTGTGATCTCCCTCCCATTTATACGGAGCCTGTCTGTCTTCAGTGATCTCCTCCCATTTATACTCAACCTGTCTGTCTTCAGTGATCTCCCTCCCATTTATACTCAGCCTGTCTGTCTTCTGTGATCTCCCTCCCATTTATACTCAGCCTGTCTGTCTTCAGTGATCTCCCTCCCATTTATACTCAGCCTGTCTGTCTTCAGTGGTCTCCTCCCATTTATACTCAGCCTGTCTGTCTTCAGTGATCTCCTCCCATTTATACTCAGCCTGTCTGTCTTCAGTGATCTCCCTCCCATTTATACTCAACCTGTCTGTCTTCAGTGATCTCCCTCCCATTTATACTCAGCCTGTCTGTCTTCAGTGATCTCCCTCCCATTTATACTCAGCCTGTCTGTCTTCAGTGATCTCCCTCCCATTTATACTCAACCTGTCTGTCTTCAGTGATCTCCCTCCCATTTATACTCAGCCTGTCTGTCTTCAGTGATCTCCCTCCCATTTATACCCAGCCTGTCTACGTCTGCTTTCTTATCCTTCTTTCTGCAATGCAGTTAAAATCTTAAGTTTCCAACATATAGCTCATGTTCCAATGCCCTTTTGACTTATGCCTTTGATGCACTCACTACCTTAGTAGTACCTGGTATAGGAATTGAACCCACATCCTTCTGATCTCCAGTATTGAGGCAAGTGTACTACATCATCAACATCAGTCCACCAGCACTCTGATTCCTTTCATCTGTCTTACCCACAAGTTCTCTTACCTTATCTTCAGTGCTAACCCTTACTGTTGTTGAATCCCCTTCATGGGCTGTTGGTAATTTTTCTCTCTACACCCCCATTTCTTTTTTTTCGAAATATTTTTATAAGGTTTTCTAAAAATAAATATATTTTTATAACATTGAAATATATACACACAGTTTATACAGGTTAACAACAAAACACAAATAAATCAAACTATTTACAATGGTGTCTAGATTACAAATATGATCATTTTACATTCACAATTCACTTCATAAATTGCTACAGTCATTACTCTTCAGTATCTCAGTCACTTTTTTGCATGCATTGTATAGTGATGTAATTCTTTCAGGTCTTTTTCTGATGGTATTCATTTCCAACTGTGGCACATTCAACACAATGTTTCTGTATTCTTTGAATGTAGGAGAAGTCTCACTCTTTGTACAAAATAATATTTTTTTCCCAGTATGATTTAAGCAGTTGGCAGTCATAGACCATCATAGACCATATGCTGCCAGTCTACCTTCAGTTTTAGTTTGCATCTCCACAGGCAATATGTTGTTTGAACATTAGTTCCATTTTATGTAAGATTTATATATAAACTACCATGTAAAAAGCTTCTGCTGTAGTGAAAGAGATGTTTGTTTTGAGGAGAGAAGAATTAGTTTTTTATCATTGTCATTTGGGAATTAGTTATTGATTGTTTTATAGTAGTGCCACAAATTTTCTCTATGGCTTGTTTTGTTTAATTATTTTATAAATACAGGATAAGATTCCTCTTCTAGTAATAGATTGTTTTGTTGTGAAGACCAGGTGTTCGATAAATTTAGGAATATTTTGTCTAATTGTTAATTGCATTTTCTCTAATCTGTTTAAAATATATTGTCTTATGTCCTGTATAAGTAGCCACAAGTTATTATCTAAATTAAATTTCCTTTTTACTTGTTCCATTTTTAGAACTTTTCCAGACTCTTAACAACTGATCATAATAATCTAGTTTATTCTTCTTAAGGGTCTTAACTGTTTCCATATCAAAGGTTTTAATATTATCTTGTGTGTATGCAATATGATATAATAGAAATGGCCATGCTTTTATGCCAGGATTGCTATGTATAAAGTTTTTGTAAGCTTTTAAAATGTATATGATGAATTTGGAACTTATATGTTTCTGTTTATTTTCTGTTGTGTGTTCTCTCAACATCCAGAGAAATTATTGAATACCATTTTTATGTATAGCATTGGTAAAGCAAAACCCGATTTCAATCATATTTTTCATCTATTTGTTTCCATCTGACAGAATAACCTGTATTTATCCATAATGATATCGTTTTTATGATAGATGGCTGTATATGTTTCTGTATATCAGGCAGTCCAATTCCTCCCATTTCCAAATCATTTAAGTAATAATTCATAGCTATCCTTGGTTTATTAGGATAGAAATCGGATTTTGCTTTACCAATGCTATACATAAAAATGGTATTCAATAATTCACAGGGTCAGAGTTGCTGGCGCCATGTCAGACTCAAAGCCTGTCACAAGTGGGGTCCCACAGGGCTCAGTCCTGGGCCCACTCTTGTTTGGCATCTACTTTTCCGAAGTACAAGCAAACACAGGAGGGTTATGGCTGACAAAGTTTGCAGATGACTGCAAACTGGGAGCCATAGTAGAAAACACATCTGACACAGATATCCTTCAGAAGGGTCTCACAGAAACGGATAACTGGTGCCAGAGCCATGGCCTAAAGTTAAATGCCAAAAAATGCATAGTCATACCCTTCGGGAAAAACAAGGTTACCCCTAGCTACCAAATAGGTGGCAATCCACTGAGCACAGAAGAAGTTATCAGGGACTTGGGGACCCAGGTTGATTGTAGTCTGTCATTCGACACCCATGTAGCTAAAGTAGTTAGGAAGACCTTCTACATTGCCCACCTTATCATGAAGGGATTCTCATCTAGATCAAGGAGGTCATGGTCTCCCTTTACTCATCACTCATCAGACCAATGATTGAGTACAATGCCCAATTCGAATGTATCTGACCCGACACTTGCAGCAGCTGGAGAGACCACAAAGTTCCTCACCAAAAGGATAAAGGGTCTCAAAATCTGTCCTATGCTGCCCGACTGAAAGAACTCCAGCTCTATTCAGTCGCCACGATTGCTCAGAGGTGACCTTTGCCTAACATACAAGGCCATGTCAAACCCAGATTTGATGAATATGCTTCACCTCAAAAAATCTAGATCCACCAGAGCCACAAGGGCGGGAGACTTAAACCTCGACACGGCTATTAATAGGACGTGCTGGAGGGATAGATTCATCACCCAAAGACTCCCTATGCTGTGGAACAAAATCCCGGTATATGTGAGGCAGAGCACCTCACTGGCCTTGTTCAAGAGAAATCTTGACCAATGGATGGGAGATCGCAAATATACCCCAGGGATTACCTCAGTGTCACTGCTCGACAGAGGCACAGCAAAATAATGGGTATAGTTCCCCATACTTAAGGGGTGGCGTAAGCCACAAAACGATGGGCTAGGCTTGTAAATGCCCTCGGGCAGATAGCCTAGTATGAACCTATGAACCTATGAACCTATCATAAGAAGTTTAGGATTATTCTATTAAATTGTTTCATATAAGATTTAGAGGGTGGAAGACAGCAAGCCTGTTTAAAGTATAGTATCTTTGGAAAAATAATCATTTTAATTATATAAAGCCTGTCTTCCATTGAAAAAAAATAATTTATTCCATTTTTGTGCAATAATTTTAAGGTTATTCAAGATTTCATTATAGTTTATTTTAATTATTGCACCCAATTCATTTGTTAACATAATGCCTAGGTATTTGATTCTGTTATCAGCAGATATATATTTATAATGTTCCTTTTCTAATTCTTTCTTACTAGTATTTATAATTTTCATTAAATTTGAGACACAAGATCCTCTGGAAATGTTGGATTCAGTTTAATAGGGCTTTTAGTGAGTTGTCATTGTCCTTTAACATTCACAAAATATTATCAGCAAACAGCTGAACCTTAATTTTTAGACTATCTAGTTGCATACCTTTTAATATTTTTATTATTCATATACTGTTGATAAATGGTTCAATGACTAAAGCAAACAATAATGGAGACAGGGGGCAGCCCTGTTTTTTGCCCTTAGTGATTTCAATAGATTTAGAAAAGCAAGATCCAGTCTTTATGTAAGCCAAGGATTTTTCATATAGAAATTTAATTAATAGTATGAATTTTTTTGAGAAACCATATTCCTCTAAAACTAGCTGTAAATATTCACAGTGAACTGAGTCAAAGGTGCCATTTATGCCTAAACTAACCACAATAATTTTTATCTTTGTAGGGTTAACATAATCAATTAAGGAAATAATTATTTTAATGTTATCATATGTGTTTCTGTCCTTTATAAAGCCAATTTGATTCTCAACTATTAGTAATGGGAGTAACTGTAATTCTAGCAGCATGTATCATCATGAATATCTTATAGTCTATATTAAGTAAAGATATTGGTGTATATGAAGAACATTCATTAGCATTTGTATCTGATTTCAGAATAGGTGATATTATTGTGTATTTCCAAGAGGGAGGGATTTTTTTGCCATATTTTACTAATGTAAACACTTTCAACAATAACACTAAAGCTTCTTTAGTTAATAATCTAAACATTTGGGGGATAATGTTGTTTATACCTGGGGCTTTATTTAATTTTACCTTATTAACTTAAGATTTGCATTCTGTCATTGTTATTTATCTATTAACTTTATATGATTTTCTAATACTTTAATTTTGACACATTTTCTAAAGAAGGCTTTTAGTATGCTTTGTGATTCTATTTTTTCCTTTTGGCTATTAAATTTGTGATAATATGTTTTAAAGGCTTCTAGTATTCCTTCTAAATCTGACACTTTCTTCTTATATATTTCCTTTATCTGATTTGATTTTATAATTTTTTTTAGTTCTGTTAGCTATTCTTCTCTGCTACTTAGGGTTTCATCGAGTAAGAACATAATTTAATTTTCTCTAGATTGATCGTCCTATGGTGTAATGTCTCTAAATATTTTTTTTATTCTTGTCATCTAATTCACTTGTTAAGTTTGTGTTTCCTTTTTGGATATCAAATTTTAACTTATATATATTTTTTGTAAGTCCAGTCAGTCTTTATTCCATTTCTTTATTTATTCTTAAACCATGCTAATACTTTCCCATGTAAATATGATTTCAGTGTGTCCCACACGTACACTTCAGATATATCTTTAGTGAGATTTATGTCTAAAAATGCCTGCATCTCTTAAAATAAAATTCATTGAAATCCTTTAAGTTTGTTATGCATGAAGGTATCCTTGTTACTGTTTTTCTTTGTTTTGAGTTCAAGTCCAGTTCAAATGTAATTGCATCGTGGTCTGATAATGGACAAGCAGTTACCTTGACTTTATCTAACTTTGTATCTAGGTCTCTTGATATGTATACTCTGTCTATTCTTGATTGTGTGCCATGTCTATGAGAATAATGTGTAAAAGATAATGGATTTGGTTCAGCATATTCATTAATGTCTACAGTGTTAAAAGAGTCAACAAAATCAGAAAGAACCTTTGATAATGTTGTCTTCTTTCATGTATTTTTTGCATCTGTATTAGTCTCATTAATTATACAATTGAAATCTCCTGCTATGATTATATTCTCCTTAGTGCATTGTATAATGTCTTCTAAGTGTGGTTTAGCTACTTTAGTTCCTAGTACCAGTATCCAGTAGATATTTTACTAGTCTATATATCTTCACATTAATAGACATCATTACTATACAAAGCATTCCTGATTTGTCATGATATGTACTTTTAGGCATTAAAATTGAGTTTTTCCATAATATTGCTATGCCTGTTCTCTTTTTTAATGATGAAAGCTTATTAAAACTGTATAATTATCTGTGTTAATCTTACTTATTTCTTCTTGCATAAGGTGTGTCCCTTGTAAAAAAAACTATTTGTGTATTAAACAATTTCAAATATTTTAGAAGACTTCCCCTTTTACATTTGTTATTCAAGCCATTTATATTGACGGAAATATATTTCATAGTTGCATTAATACTTCCTGAATTGTTGTTCCTTATATATTTGTAGCAGTAGCAAACATGTTTACCTAAAGAGAATGATTTACTTTCTTCTAATGTAACAAATTGAATATATTTCTTAGCCACCCAATAAAAAAGTGATAAATTATAAAACCTTAAAAAATGAAATAAAAAATCATTAAACCCTCGTAAACAATGAAACCTTAAAAACTGAGGCAATTTAAACTTCCTATGGGGAAACAAACCCCACACTTGAATAAACAAGACATTCAAGTGAACCTACTAAGACACCTTCTTAGAGTCATTTCTTAGCCCAACTATCTAATCATTCTTTTTATTCTAACAGAAAGTGGCTATGAGAGAGTGAACACTTTAAACACAGTCATATTATTTAGTATTAACAAAATGCAATTACAATGTCATTATAACATTACCTCTGTTATTCAACAGTTGTCATTTTATAAAAACTTTTTCAGGTAAAATGAACCAAAATTTATCATTTATATTTTGAAATAAATATTATATTATTTTCAGTGCCATATAATTATATAACAAATTCTCATTTCTATAATTAAAAAAAGTGAAGCTAACATTATTGTAGTGGAAAAAAGCTTTAACTGCTTCACTTCATTTTCTTTAACATGTTTATTTCAGTTAAAACATTTATTACACTATTTAAGAGTGAAATCCTACTTATTATGTCTCCTTTATTAGTTTACTAGCCCATTTTATTTATACATTTCTTATTGCTACCTTATCTGATTAAAATAATACATTCTTACATAAAGCATATATCACTTTAAGAAGCTAACATATTCAAACAGCTCACATTTGACCTTTCACCTAAGTGCTTGCATCATGTTTGAGCTGTTTATTTTCACTTTTGATCACTCACGAGTTTGCATGGGGCTTCTAAGCTTGTAAATGGATTAAAGTGCTAAAATTCCATCTTGGGAAGAAACACTAAAGCCTTTTAGCTCGCGACTTTGGCGGGAAGCTAAGAAACAAGTAAGTGAATTATTTAAACACATCAAATTTGTCTCAAGCATTGTGAAGTGCTTAACAGCTTTCCTTCCCTTAATTTAATTAATTATATAGCCCAAATAAGTACAGTATATCTAAATAAAGTTAATAATCACAAAAACAAGCCCCATTATTAAAATATTATACTCTATTGATTTTACATATTCAAAACACATTTAATTTATACTTCTAATGTATTCAATCACTAACGCATTTCAAGGTATGAACTATTTAAAAGTGACAGTGTTAACACAAGCACACAACTTTTATAATAACTTGAATCTTTTCATAATTTCTATAATAATTCTGTATGTTATAATAAATAGTAGAAAACAACAATTTGTCATTGCTTCTTTTGTATAGGTTCATAGGTAGGTACTAGGCTATCGGCCCTGGGGCCTATATAAGCTTAGTCAAAAAGGTTCCCTGGCTTTCAACACCCAAGAAAATTATTTTCCTGTGCCCCTGTCAAGCAGTGCCTCAGAAGTGATCCCTGGGGTGAATTTTCTATTTCCCATCCAGTCGTCAAGATTTTTCTTAAAGATGGCCAATGAGGAGCTTTGCTTGACATTAATGGGTAGTTTGTTCCAGAGTATGGGAACAATGTTGTTAATAACTTTTTTTTATGCTTACACTGTGTAATTACACAATGTGATGTTTACTCAGAGGAATTTCATTTTCTTTCAGTTTCTTTTCTTTTTATAAATTTACCTGTGACGTTACTATTGAAAGCAGATTATCAAAATGTATAATCGGATAAAGTATTGCTTTTAATCTTTAAAATATTGTATTATTATTATTATTTGCTTTTCTTTGTTTGTTACTTGTTATATGTAGAGCAATACATTAAATACTACTATACTAGCAAGTATTACTAACGAAAGTAAATAGACATAAGTATAAAATCTGTATATTTTCCCTTGGAGAATTGTAGTTTTTGAGTAGGAAACATCATATCCATTACACTCATGATGCAGTCTTGTACAATTTTTCATTTAACAAAAGTACACTTCCTTATGAGTGCAATGAGTTGAGTGTGGTACATAAGGAAAGAATACATAGAACAGATAATGAAGGTTGCTTGTAATTTAGTTTATTTCCCTTTTATCTGATTTTTTCCAATTATTCTTCTCTGTTTGGCACTTTAAGGAAAATCTAGCCCAGTTGGTTTCTTTTATTTGATCTAATGTTTTTTTAAGTTGTCAAGAAAGACACAGCTGCATCCAATTTATCAAAAGTTTTAGTACATTTGAGTAAGAAGATTTTAAGTCTTGCAGGGAACAGTAGAGGAACTCTGAATTGTCTCTTCTTTAATTCTTTTATTAATGGCAAAACTATATTTTTTAAAACGACTTCTGCAGAGTAGTCATTGTCAAATCTTATTATATTGCCTTTGAATTTTAATAGGAAAATGTGACCATGCAGTCTTCAGTACTAATTCTTTGTCCTGGGAAGAAAGGGATCTCTCTATTTATTGATCTTGGACCTTTATTTACTTTGTTGGTAGATGAGAGGGACCACAAGTAAACTATGCAGGCTTTCAATTCCATAATAAAGAGACTCAGGTAGATTTAAAATGTTTGGAAGCCAGAATAAGAGAAAATTAACCATATTGTCTCCTTCACAATCTTCTCTGGTATTCCACATATGCATAGGTTGCTTCTTCTGGATCTGTTTTCTAAATCATCCAGTTTGTTTTGCAAAAAAAACTATTTTGTTTTGAAAGGAAATCAATTTGAAGTTCTTGTTCAGTCGGTCTGCCCTCCATGTCATTTAATGTTCCTTCAATGCCAGCAATCTGAGTCTTTTGTTACATTATTAATTCTTGTAACTGTTCCATTTGTTTTGTGTTTTTTTTTTCTTTAAAAGAATCCAGTTTGTTGTCTATTTTGTCTATCTTCAGTGATAAAGCCTGCATAGTAGTCAGTAAAGATTATAGCTCCTTCTTCATTGACTGTTCCTTTGTAGTGTTCTTTGAGTGACTTTTTTGGAGTGGAAGTTGTAACCCTTTCTAGTTAAAATTTTGATGGGAAAATCAAATAGTTTAGGCAAAATAATTCAATGTAGGCTTCCACAGATAGTACTAGGAGTATTTCAGCAAATTTTAAAAAGTTTACAAATTCAGGTTTTTGAAATTTTTCTTAGAAAAATAACTTGGATAGCCAGAGACGTAGCAAGTCCCCTCCATACCCTTTGACCAGAGGGGCCCCCACAAGGAAGGGGGCCCCTAAAAGTGACAAGAAAATGTAAGGTGATACATCATAGTGCCATTGGCAGCCATCAGTTGTCTGTCAGTCAGTTTCCAATTTTAGTTGGGTCTGCAGCCACTCATAGGCAGAATTTGTTTCAGCTACAAATAATTGTGTAATCGTGAAACTAATGGGAAATGTATATTTTCTCCCACAAATCTCTGGACAGTTGTCACGTTTCACATTTTCTTGGGACACAAATCACAGGTAAAAGCTGTCCTATTCTATTCCATAAATAGAGAGGTGCTAAACCCTAGTAACTTAACACCGTTATATAACCCCATCACTGGTTTCTTTTTTTATTCAGCTGTTTGTTAGTTTATATCATCTCTTACCAGTCCATGCATACAGCCATCTGCCCTTGTTACCGAATTAACATTCCAATTCACTTACCAGGCAACAAATTGAGCTTATTTAAAACCCATCGTAGGCATCTTAATACTTCACAGGATTTCAGAGGAGGCCTCGCATGCTGTAGGACCTGCATCGAGAGGACAATGTCATGTGCTGATAATTTAATTGTGGATTTAATGGAGTGTAACGCTAGTGGGCATTTTTGTATTTAGGCAATAGGCAGCAGTACATTGACAACCTGATTGGAGAAGAAGGAACTTTCTCTAGAAGGGTGTTAATATACAAATAATAGCCGTGACAAGACGGGTCCGCCGCTTCATAGCAGAAAAGAAAAAAGCTCGTTTGTGGCAGTGTATGAGAGTAAGTAAGACAGAGATCGATTCATGCCTCTCAACTTCTTACAGCAAGAAATCTGGACAAAGCCATTAATAAAAGTGGGCTAAAGGCCCAAAAATAGGGACAATTTTTTTAATATTGCAGTTACAGATTAGAAAGGTGATAGAATAACAGGTTTTGCTTTACCATGAATTTTCTGAAGGGTATGCAGTCTTAAACTCAAATGGCTGTCATTCTTTTCTAACTTCAGTCTTTAATGATTTGTCACTAATTTGCCAGAAAACCACAATTTTATGAAAAATGGACTAAAAATATGAGACAAAAATCTGGACATTCTGCGAAAATCTGTACAGTTGAGAGGTATGCCCGGGCGAACAAGCAGATATTTTACACTCGCTGAGCAGCACATTTGCTGTTTAGCAAGTGTAAATAATTTACACAAAAAAGTGTTTGTGTATTTATGCTGTCTGCGTGTGTGAGTGAATGTGTGTACGAAAGCAGAGGAGGCTCTGTGTATGTGTCTGTTACTGTTGGACCTATTCAAAGAATGTGTATTTGTGTTCATAATGCCAGTCAGTGGATAAATAAATGTTATTAATGTAGTTGTTTAATTTTTTAGCATTTGCAATGAAAAGGAATGCTTTGTGATGTTGTCTAACAGAACGTATAAGAGCAGAGCTAGTAAATGAAAGGCAGCAAAAGATGCTGAGAAGCAACTTGAGAAAATTCCAAAGTTGTCAACGTATTTTATGCTGCAATCCAACGTACAGGTACAGGCACATGAAATGGACAGTGCTAGCAGCGACAAGTCATATCCAGAAGCAGAAGTATCCAGAAGTGCTTCAAGTAAGGTCGAAGGTGAAGCCAGTTGTTCTACTACCAAACAAACTATGACAGATATTCCAGCTGTTGCCAGGAAAGAAGTATCTGAATTTGAACCACTGACTGATCATCCCGGAGATTGGCTGTCTATAATATCAGACAGATAAGTGTGTGACCATTGTTGAATGTGGCTCACCACAGCAGAATGAAAGTTACGGATTTCCATTTAACGAGGAAAGCTGGAGGTTCACAAGTACTATTTCCTGCAGAACCATGGCAAACGGTGAGACAATAAGATGCTCATGGATAATGTACTCAGAAAGATGCCATTTTTTGTTTTTGTTGTAAATTATTTGGCACTGACAGCATACCACTATGTAGTGGAACATCTGCTTGGAAAGCACTGTCAAAAAGACTTCAGCAGCATGAAACAGGCAAAGGTAATCAAGACTGTATGGTGAAATGGTTTGACCTTCGGTCAGGCATAGGAAACCTTATATCTATTGACCAAGTCAAATTGCAGGCTTTTATGAAAGAAAGAGATTTTTGAAGAGATGTTGTCAAGCACATGATTGATGCTGTTATTTTCTTATCCGAAAGAAACTTGGCATTTCAAGGAAGTAATAAAAAGCTTGGCGATCGTTCAAATGGCAAATTTTTGGGCCTGTTTGAATTGCTTGCAAAGTATGATACTCTCCTCAGTGAACTTTTACAGAGGATTAAGAAGGCAGAGACACATGTTCAGTACCTCAGTCCATAGATCCAAAATGAGCTGATTCAACTTGTTGCCAGTAACATTCAAGAGGCCAACATAGCGCAGCTTAAAAAAGCAAAATATTACTCAGTTATTTTGGACTGTACTCCCAACGTAACACATGAAGAACAGATGTCAGTGGTGTTACGCTTTGCTGAATGCAACGGTGATGATGGTGTCAATATTCAGGAAGCATTTGTTGGTTTTCTTAATGTTCATGATACAACTGCAAGGGCTTATTGGAAGTGTTTCTTGAAAAGGCAAACAACTTAGGAATAGACCTTGCTGACCTGAGAGGCCAAGCTTATAACAGCTCCAATATGAGAGGAAAGAATAAATAAGTTCAAGCCTGCATGCTAGAAATAAATGGCCGTGCATTGTATGTACCATGTGGAGCTCACACTTGGAATCTTGAAATCTCAGATGTGGCAAAGTGATCAAAATATGCCGTTGACTTTTTCGGTCTGATTAACAGAATACACTTTGTCTTTTTGTCACCTTCACATTGGGATATACTTCAAAAACATATGCCAATATCTGTTAAAGGGTTATCTGACACTCATTGGGAGAAGAGAATTGATGCTGTGAAGCCATTGTGTTATCACCTTGAAGAATTGTGCAATGCTTTGTCATCTTTGCGAGAACATGCATTTGAAAAGAAAGATGGCAATACAGCAACAGAAGCCGGTGCGCTTTTAGACCGTGTTACTATGTGGCCTTTTGTTCTGACTGTGTGCATGTGGTACGATATACTGTTTCACGTCAATAAAACCAGCAAATTAATTCAGTCACCAGATGCTTTAATTGATGTCCTGCAGGCAAAAGTCTGTGCTACAATGAAGTTTTTGCAAGGCTATCAAAATACAGGATATAACTCTGTAGTCATGAATGCACATGAAATAGCAGAACATATGGGTATTGAGTAGGTGTTTCCAGAAACCAGAGTGCCACGTAAGAAGAGAATGTTAGATTATGAATGTGCTGATGATTCAAGTCATCTTTCTGTCAAAGAAAAATTCAAATCTCAGTTCTTTCTTGTTCTCACTGATTAGGCCATATCTTCTGTTTCGTCATAATTTGACCAACTCGTGGAGTGGTATAAGTTGTTTGGATTTCTATACAACGCTAACAGCCTGAAGCAGTATCACAGAAAAAATTAACTGGAGAATCACTGCAAAAATTTTGAAAGAAAAATGGGAGACACTGATGCCACCAAACTCATAATGGAATTGAATCATTTTATTTATGTCATTGAGAAAGAGAGAGGACTTGTCACGGCAAACAATTTTTTAATGTACATATACAAGAACAGCCTTCAGGAGGTATAGCCAGATCTTTGCATTTGCATCAGAATTCTTCTGACCACACCAGTTACTGTCGCTGGTGCTGAAAGGAGTTTCAGCTGGATGAAACTGATCAAGAATATCTTGGGCTCAACTATGACACATGACAGGCTTTCTGCGCTTGCAGTTATCTCAGTCGAAAACAAGATTGCCAGATCTCTGGACTATGATGCACTGATTAACCAATTAGTGGAAAACAAGGTTCGAAAGAAGCACTTTGCATAAATACACAAATGGTGTATGGAATACATGTACACTGTAGGCCTATGTATACATAATATGAACCCTGTATATATGTTAATATGCTAAGAAGACATTTGTCACCCTGTTCTGTTCCAGACATGTTTTGTTAATAATTTGTATGCAATTTTGTGTGCATTATGCTAACTGAACCATCATGGACCAACTGCACTGCAATGCAGCTTTTAGAATTACATTTCATGTATCTCATTAATGATGATTACAGCATACATGAGTTCATTGGGTGAAAGCAGTCTTTTGACATGCATATTTATGCAACTGAAGAACTGGATTTATTATTATAGTTACACTATAGTAAGCACTAAGCTCTACTAGTTTAGGATTATTTTTTAGCTTGGCTTAAGGCATTTGTTGATGTGTGTGGACAGTGTGGCCAATAAAATGTTAATTTCAGAGGAATAGTGTAAAGGGCCCCAGATGTATGTTCTAAGGGGGCCACGTTCTTTGTTGCTACAGCCCTGTGGATAGCAGAGCTAAGAAAAGTGCTGTCAACCTGTCAATGTCCTGGCCACACCCCCTTCTACACCCATTTCCAATGCACTGTCATATATGTACCTTGATAATCCCTTTTCATCCCGTCCTTCTCATATGTCCCTAAACATCTACACACAGATTCTTCCATATCACACATTTAACAGTGTCCCACATTTCATGATACTAAGAGCATCCCCACCTGCATCTTGGTTTATAGTTCCCTAATACTGAAATCCATTCTCCTTGCATTGTACAGTAACAATATTAGCAAACGTCCCCTCCAGCATCTCAGTTTATAGTTCCCTAATACTGAAATCCAAACTTCTTCCATAGTACAGTAACAATATTAGCCATGTTTACAGTCACCCTTCTTTCACTGTAACCAAATTTCCTACTCACCTTGCCAAGGTTCTTCAGATTAACAATATTGTCTAAGCCAACCATTTACATTATTTAATGATACGTCATTATATTTAAATAATCACAAAGAAGTACATCTCTGCAAGCATTAGTATACTGTAGAAAAAATAATGATCTCCTAATATCATAGAGTATCTTTATTACATTAATCTAATAATTTTTCCACAAAACAAAAAATGACAGTTGCAACAGTGAGGATAAGTGGTCCAACATGAAATAACAGATAAATGTCCAAAGAATAACAAGTGAAGAAGCAAAACATGGTAAGGAATACCGACATAAAAACGTATTTATTGTGAGTGCTTTCGCAGCCAAGGAAGCTGCTTCATCAGACAAATTCAAGTAAAAATCCATCATATTTAAACATCAAAGAGCCAATAAAATGCAGATATAATTAAACAATTAAATATTTAAATCACCTATTAAAGCACCAGATCTTGATGCTAGTAATAAAATCCATACACACAAGTCTACATAAACCATCAAATTAATATACTAGAAAACAGTAGAAATAACAATAAAAAACACACACACACACACACACACACACACACACATATATATATATATATGTGTGTGTGTGTGTGTGTGTGTGTGTGTGTGTGTGTGTGTGTGTGTATACGTGTGAATAATAATATGAAATTTATGTAGAAATGTGCCTAGCCTGTAATACTGGTTTGATGGAGATCTTATCATTCAGGCCTCTCCTGCTAGTGGCTCGCATTCTGATAATCCATTTCAATTCAGAGGTTTCTGTCCTATTCCTGATGCCTGCCCCCACATTTACTGAGATGAATGGTCTCAACTTCCATGAATCTAATTACGTGTAGGACCATATTCCATAACATGACTAGCAAGTGCATTGGTGTTTATAGCATTTTTTATGTTATAAACATGCTCCCTTATTTGATCTCTAAGCCTCCTGTCAGTCTTGCCAATATAAAAAGATGAGCATACCTCACAATGGCCAAGATATACCACATGAAATGCATTACAGTTGGCATATACACTAAACTCTAGGCATCTATGGGTATCTGAATGCATAAACCTACTGGTTGTGTCTAGAAAAGTACAAAAATTCCATCTATTACAATGGTATGTACTTATATAATGATATATACTTTTTTATTGTTATTTTTATTGTTTTCTAGTATATTAATTTGATGGTTTATGTAGACTTCTGTGTATGGATTTTATTACTAGCATCAGAATTTGGTGCTTTAATAGGTGATTTAAATATTTAATTGTTTAATTATATCTGCATTTTATTGGCTCTTTGACATTTAAATATGATGGATTTTTACTTGACTTTGTCTGATGAAGCCACTTCCTTGGCTGCAAAAGCGCTCACAATAAATAAGTTTTTATCATGTTATTCCTTGCCGTGGTTAGGTTCTTCACTTATTTTTTGGACATTGATCTAATACTGTTTCCAGTTTTAGCTAAAATTTGTAATTCATTGAAGAATCATTTCTTTTCATTTGAATAGTATTAGCTTCTCTTACATACAGCACAGTGGCTATATTCATAAACAGAGGAAGGATAATAGGTTTTTACCAATTTCTATAAACCGCTTTTGTGCCCACAACTAGAAGACAGCAAAGGAGTGATAAATTAACTTTCTTAATACATCTAGGAGATGCAGCTCTACATACTGCCATTTCTTTATTTAAAAAAGTCTGCCTGCAGAATTTGAACAAAGGATTGAAACTCTTCCTGAATTCTAATACTTATTTGCAGTAATAAGTAATCAGCATTAATCACATTCATAAGGTTCTGACAGAACACATTTAGATGACTATTTAATACCATTGTACATTTTATTAGGCCAGGGTAGTATTTAAAATCTGTCATTTTAAAAGACATCTGTTAATTAGATACAGTATCTACTTAGTCTTTTTATTTCAGTGTAGTACTTGTCAGCATATCCCCCCCAAAAGAAGGAAATCATCTTTTGACAGAACATTGACAAGTACTTATTTTATCAATTGAATATTTGTAGAAATAACATCTATATTTCAAAATCTATTGCATCGGCTTTCAGAGATGTATTATCTTTAATCTTTTTATCCATTCAATTACTTCCCTAGCCAATGAAAATCCCCTTAAAGATATAATATAAATAATATTTAATTTTGAACATTTTGTTAATGTAGGTCTACAATGAATTTATGAGTGCTGTTGAATTTCCTTTAAGAACGTTTCTTAAAAACTATTAAAACATCTTTAAATTAGCAACTAATTTACTGGTATACAGATCTTAAATATGATTTATCTGGTTTGTCCTGGACATTGCTTTGGATGAAAAAGCAAAAATATGTTTTCAGTTAGGAGTAATAGAATAAAGTAGGCAGCTCCACTTTTTTTTTCAAAAACGGATGTTACCTTATGATTTAAACCCATTGATATCTCCTATTTAAAATATTGACTACATCTGTAGTTATAGATTCCTCTGTTTCTACTTTTGATTTTAGCACCATTTAAATCATTTTGTACATTGACTAATTAATGATCCCAATCTTTTAATTTATTACTAAACCAAGTTGTAATTCTGCCAAGTAAATACTATTTCATGGAGGCACAGTGGCACAGTGGATAGTGCTGTTGCCTCACAACAAGAGGTACCTCCTGCTTGATTCTCACATGGGGTGCCTTCTGTGTGGAGTTTGCATGTTCTGCCTGTGTTTGTGTGGGTTTCCACCAGGTGCTCCAGTTTCCACCTAGATTCGAAAGCCATGCAGTAGGTGGATTCGACACTCTAAACGGATCATAGGTGTGGGCATGCAGTCTGAAAGAACAGCTCTAGTAGGGCTAGCCACCCAGTTGTGTGGATCTTGGCTTTAAATGATTGTCACTGTTGAAGTGACACCTCAAGAAGATGTGCAAAAATGGGGAAAAGAGGGTTGTGGATGGATAAAAATGCTACTTCAGTGAATTCAAAACTATGGTTTCACTAACCTTTGCGTTATCATTAATTGGAAAAAAAAACATTCTTCATTCAGCCACTCTTTAAATTATTTTAAGTTAATCATCATAATGGAAGGCTATCATCTCTGGTTATTTTTTATAATTAACTGTTCATTTAAATTAAAAAAAAAACTTATGATCTAATAAAGGACATGACAGTTCTTTGAAAAAAAATATCCTTACAAATTACCAGATTTGATACAAATATTCTAGCAAATTGGATTTGGGTCCTAAAATATATAATTAATTTATAAACAATAAAGAAACACGATCCACAAGAATCATTAAAACTTCTTATATTCATTAAATTTAAATACTTTCTAATGATTTAGCTGATGCTAAAATTCTGGCTTGTTTAATTGTACTTGTGTTTATTTTATCAAATACATTTAACATCTCCATCTTCATTAAATAGCTTCATTTCTTTCACAATAAGGAAGTGTTTCAGTCACAAGTGACTCTATAGGTAGATAAACAGACTCCACACTCACTAGACAGGACAACAACAAGATAATTGCCACCTGCTTGCTTGGTACTAGGATCTGTAACATCACATTTGTCCTAAGGCCTCTTAAACCAGAGCAATATAACAATGACTTATAATGTTACAGTATTTCACAGCCACATGTACATCACTGCCATGCAGCTGTTCAAATGATGGGAATCTGGGCTAATATTGAGATGTTTGCCTTCTATAGAAAAGAGAAGATATGGAAACAGTTGGTACCAGTTTTTCCCATCCAGTTCTATAGTCTCTCATAACACAGATTTCAAAGTTTTATTAAAATGCTCATGTAGTCCATCCATCTGAGGTGTTATACTGTAATTGTTTCACTTTAAAGACATTCACAAAGGTCATACATTACTCTGCATGTGAATGTGATCCTTTGGTCAGTAAGAATTTCTCAGGAAATTGCTACTCTAGAAAGGCACCACATTATTTTTGCTATGGACTTTACATTTACTCTTCATAGGGATACTGCTGCAAGAAATGTTATTTCATAATCAATAATTACCAGAATATGCTGATGTTTTTTTCTTAATTTTATAAGTGGACCCATAATGCCCACTGCAATTCTTTCAAATTGGACTTCTGTGATAGGAAAGGGTATACATGATTCTTAAACCCTAGGCTGAGTGCTTTTCTTTGACCTTCTGGACATGCTACACAGAAATGTTCTATGTACTTCATAAAACCAGCCCAGTAACATTTAGTTAAAATCTTAGCTTTTGTCTTGTCCATTCCTAAAAGACCACCAAAAATAGAACTATATTCTAACTTCATTACAAAGTGTTCTAAAAACATTAGAACTGATAACTGGCCAAGTGTCTGTTCTTTGTCTTTACTTGACCTGTAGAGCAAATAATTTCTTAGTTCAAAGTAATTCATGTGGCTTAGCTGGAGGTCAGAAAGGTCAAAAAGTTCAGAATTATTTTTATCTGTATTCTCGTGTGAAGTGGAGAATAGAGGTCATCAAGTTCATGTTCTATAAAAGGTAACAAAGACAAAAATAATGTTCTTTGACATTGTTCTGGTAGTTTCCTTTTGTGTACTTCAGTACATATTTTATTTTCTTTACCCTTAGAGTTCTGTTTCTGTTTCTGACTGGCCTTCTGTTTTAGTGTAGCATACAAAAGCTTAAGTCTCTATACAAGTTCTTTTTCCCCTTTTCTTCAGTATGACATTCATCTATCTCTTCCTAAATGTTATACCTGTGTCCCTTTAGTATCGTCTTAACTATGGGCCATTGCATGTCAGTCTTCACATCATCCTCTTTTATTACATTAATAAACTAACCCCGGGATTCATGAAGCTTGGCGCAAGGATGGGGTTAGCCTTGCACCGACCGTGCGGCGTAGAGATGGCGCAGCAGCACCACATGCATATTAATGAAGGCATGCTGACGTAATGGCCACATGCATAGGAAACAAATACGAGTGCAGCGGGGTGTTTCCAAGCTCTGCATGGAGGCGTGGGCATGTCGGCTGCTTACGTGCAACCTAAAATGCTGAATAGTACAGCCTGCCTCTAATAGTAATCACACCTGTCAGTGTCCATGGATACTGAAATGTATGCAAAGCATGCAAGACAGTTTTGCGAACACAAAAATAAGAAGCAAACACAAATGCACATAGTTGAATATTGAGTCCCCATCCCTCGAACAAATGACATTTAAAACCCCATGCCCGTATTCCATTGTAGTGTCGATAGTTATATCAAGTGGAAGCAAAATGCATCGTGTTAGCGCGCCACCAATAGCTAAGCCTAGCCCAATGGTCAGGGTTACCACCTGTCCCACACTGTGAGGAACAGTCCCCCTCGGGGCAGTTGTGTCCATACCAAAACCATTATAAATGTAAAATGTCCTGCAATCATAAGACATAATTATGTCCCAAATCTTATGTAATAGTCACATACAATACTTATTTCCATATGTAAAATACCTATATGTTACAAGAAACAGAATAAGCAAGTAAACGAATCAGAAGAAGCAGCTAAACTGCTACAACAATAAGCTTACATGTAGGCATAAAACAAAAGTACTATCCATTGTACTGACCGTGGGTATATGTTGGCCTGTAAAATCTGATGTGTGTCCCAAATATATCCCATCCTGGCCATATGAAAAGGTGGCAACCCTTACCAATGGTCAGAGCATTCGCCCAAAATCTGCCCATTCACGGTTCAAAGCATCCTTGTCAGGATGGGCCAAAAATGAACGGGTATTACCCTGGTCTACCTACCATGCCATGAAAGATAAGTATTTGTGTGTACCTATGTGCGTGATGTACAGCATGTGGAAGGTGAAAAATGCTAGGGTAGTCCTCACAACCATACAGGTACCAGAGATATGTAGAGTATGCAATGTATTCCCTTGACCGTGCCATGGGCCATCAACCAGAGAAGGGATGGATGGAGCGTGTGGAATATGGGGGTGGGGGGGACAGGTAATGTAATAATTCACCAAGGGGAGACTGTGCTGGATGCACAATAGGTGAACTGGAGGTGTACAAGGGAGCAGTGGGTGAATCAGAAAGAAACACAAAGAGCAAACATACACATCCACAATACAACCTGACAGGCCATACTGTAGAACACAATCCCACAAACATATTAAAATGTGCGATACACATGTACAGAAACATCACCGGCACATACCCATATAATGGTCTGGCCTGAACTGAGCTATCCAACCACAACACACCTGGATGCATAACTGAATACCTATCATCCCCTCTACAGCACACAACCCCCCTATCCCTGAACGTCCACCAAATCCAGCCATACTCGGGCTGCTAGCTTGGTGCAGCCATATCTGCACATAGTGACCACTAATATCTAGTAGGCAGTCTCACCCTAGGCAGTCTCAGGATTGCAAACTTTGTATCCCTTGCATGTATAACCCTATCACATTTTCGTAAATCCAAAAATATCGAAGTTTATTGGACTGTTCAATTTTTGGACATCCCTCATGGGATAAGTATCCTGTGTAAACATCAGACTTGGTGTCATGACATGATGTCCAGTCCTGTAGACATCTGGACACAAGTTGTATGTGCAGTAGTGGTTCACGAGACTGCTCAGCCTCCAGCCGGTCATGCAGAACCTACAACTCAGGATTAAACACCTGACCATAATGCACGGCTCCCCACATGCATTATCGAGACTATGTACTTTACACATTCACATAGTGGCAGTTGGATATAGGGTGATTAAGCAGGGTACCTCCTGTCTCACTTTGTGAGGGACAGTCCCTGTTTGGGCAGGTGTGCCCCGACCGAAATTAATACAATGGCAAATGAACTGTGATTGTAGGAAATAATTATGTACCATATTTCATGTAACAGTTGCAAAAAACAGTTATTTCTGTATGTAAAATACGTAAATTTTACAAGAAACAGAATAAGCAACTAAACTGCTACAAGAATAAGCTCTCATCTAGGAAAATAAGTAAAGTTCTAAACCCTGTACTGACCATGGGTATGCGTCGGCCTGTAAAATCTGATGTGTGTCCCGAAAATGCCCCACTTTGTCCATTAGAAAAGGTGGCAACCCTAGACGTAAGCGGGTATGCAAGTGGGTAGGTGGCGGTGATTAAACGGTATGTGGAATGTAAAAACATATGTAGGTGTATATCCATGTGTATGTACAGACTGAAATGGAACCAGCCATAATATATAGTGCTGTT
>NC_056747.1:1320991786-1321034286 GCF_019279795.1 Protopterus annectens
GAAAGTGCATATTCCGCTGACTAACTTAGAAAGATGATAGAATAATAGGTTGGGGTTAACACCTGTCCACCTTTGTGAGGGACACTACCCTTTGGGCAGGTGTGTCCTGTAAAATAAATGGACTTATGGCAAATGTCCTGTGATTTAGGGCAAATAGTTCCTAAATTGTATGTAGTAGTTGTATAAAACAATTATTTTGTATCTGGAACACATAAATGTTATAAGAAACAGTATAAGCAACTATAATGCTACAAGAGTACTCTTTTATTTAGGCAAATCATTTACTGGCTGGGGGGAGTGTGTTGCCCTGCAAATTCTGATATCTCTACATACAGGTCCTATAGGGTTGCCACCTTTCCAAATGGCCAAAGTGGGACATGTTCTATAGAAATGTCAGACTTTCCACAACGAAACATACCTACAACTGTGCATAGTATAGAATTATACTTATTTGCACAAATAAAAGTTAGTCTAGTAACATTTTAATTGCTTATGCTACTTCACATAACATATAGAAGTGTCATATATAAAATAACTGTTTCATGTAACTATTAAAGAAACGTAGAATATAATATTGTCCTGTAATCAGGACATTTGCTATGTCTTGATTATTTCCGCAGGACACAACTGCCTAAAGAGGGACTGTCCCTCGCAAAGTGGGACAGGTGTTAACCCTAAAGCCCCACCTTGGACAATTTACAAGGTGGCAAACCTACAATAGGTATGCGCTAGCATGACTCAGCAGATGGATGTGGCTCCCAAGAGCCAATTACTTGTCTGTACTGAAGAGTATCGGTACCCATGTATCAGCCAGACAACAGAAGATTGTATGAGGAACGCACAAATAAAATGATTAATTCACTGGACAGGCCGCTGATACTGTACAGTCGAATGCCATTCCATCGCCTAATGGGCAGCCATTCCCGATACTGTAGTCATGTAGTCTGATGTAATAGGTATCACAAGGTAATATTGTGGTCGTCGCTCCCACCCAGGGGTGTCAGTGACACATGCAAGCAACAATGTTGGAGCATGTGCAAGTGCGTGAGTGAGTGGCTGTAAGCGTGATTGGCAACCAGTATGCGAGTATTGCACTGGTAAAGTGATGTAAAGGCTAACCGAGTGTAAGAAGCTGTAACCAGAGGTCAGCAGTGCTTAACACCATGCAAACCCATGCACAACCGCTCCAAACTGCTTTAATGTGATTAACTCCATCCGTATCCAATGGGCATGTTCTACCCTACAAGAAAATGAACGTCCTTTGCAAGGGTTGGAACCAGGACCCTGTGCACACAGCTAATGTGAATTACCAATACGCCATGGAAGATATATAGACAATGGACAGTAACACAAACATATCATACAGCGCAGTCATTCAGCAGTATAGGAATGTACCATCAGATATGTCTGGACCACTGGTGTTTGCAGACCTGGCCTTCATGTGTTTAAGTGTGTGAGCATGGCCAGTATGACCATTCAGTATGTTGTCGACTGACATTGCCATCATACCATCAAGTGTGTGAGCATGACCAGTATGGCCAGCTGTATCACATGTGTTACATGTCTAGGTAGTCTGTAATGTGGTGCTGACCTTTGAGTTGTACACTGACAGGTGGCATGCTGTGTCTGCAGGGTATCCATTGGTCATGTGGTATTGACTGTTGCTACATTTCTGCATAGCGGGGGGGATGCCTGACTGTATCTACATTCCTACACAAGAGAGGGGGGGCACACCTGACTGCTGGTATATGTGTACATTGGATGGGGTGCACACCTGACACATGTACACATTTGCTAGTACTGTACTGGTATGTCAGGCACTCCATTTCAGTGTGTAGACCTACCTATTGTGCTGGCTAGAGGCATACCAGTGTACTACAGATCTTAGCCTTAATTACCAACATATTAGTTTCTGACTTCCTAGCCTTCAAAACCTACATCCAACTGCCTGGCCTGCTGTAGTCTGTCTGTGTGGGGTTCTGGGAGGGGTTACCCATAGGGCACATTCAGAGGCCATAGTTCAGCATTTGTTTGTGTCGGTCTACACCTGTCCAGCTGGTTGAGACTTGTGTGGGCTGTATGGACACACATGATGCTCAGCCCATTACCCGCAGTGGGTTATGACACCCTGTGTACTACCGGCTACTATGGTGACCCACGTATGTGCTACAGATATCATGGTGCCACTATGGATGTCTACTGTCTGCTGCCTTAACATTCGGCCACCAAATTCCCTTGCATGCTCACATCCATACCATAGCTACAGGTACCAACACATTCTAATACAACTGTCATTTAGTAGGTTGATTGACTTACTTTGAGGGTGTACCAGACCTGAGGATGGTGCTGGAGGGCTGCCTATGTTGGATGCACATAGTGTACTCCATATACATGGCTGAGCACAGGTAGTGTCATGTTTGGCATCCCTTTTACTGTCTGTGCGAGTCAGAGAGGGTGACATTCCCTGGGTCCCTACTGTGTCAGTGCATATGCTATGCGCTGACTCTTTGCCAAGGCCAGGTCATAATGAGCACGCCTCCTTCCACCTACTGGGTCCGGCTCAGGTTGTTCCTCCTCCGAGTCACTCTGTGCCTGTACAGGCCTTGGCATTGGTTGGGGGCAGTGTGGCCTTGCCTCATGCTGTTCCTGCTGCATCTGTTTCCGCAGGATCATATTGTGTAGCATAGCACATACCATAACAATTTGGGTGCATGTAGCTGGTGAATAATGCAAGGCTCCACTGGATGTGTCCAGACACTGGAACCGTGACCTGAGCATCCCAAACACACGCTCTATTATATGTCTAGCCTGTGCGTGTGCCTCATTATGGCATTGTTGTTCAGGTGTGTGTGCATTTCTGATGGGTGTCATCAGCCACGGCTCCAGTGGGTACCCAGGATCCCCCACTAGGTGACCATAGGGGATGTCCATATTGGCAAAGCTGTTGTACAGCTGCATCAGATGCCATATATCGGAATTGTCATAGCTTCCAGGGCAGCCAGCACACACATTCAGTATAATGCCCTGGGCATCGCATACGACCTTGCAGTTGATGGAGGGGATGCCCCTGCAGTTAATGTAGGCCCTTCCCTGCTCACCGGGTGGTGCTTTGATGCATACGTGCATGCAGGCTATAGCACCCACTACCCCTGGGTAGTCTGCCATTTGCTGGTCAACACCTCACGTGTGTTGAGGAAATGTATGTGCTCACTGGCATGTGGTGACATGGCATCCAGGAATTGGTGGAATACCATGGATGCAGATGCCTGTGAGATCCCCATGATATCCCCAGTTGTGCTTTTGGAGGTATCTGTGGCTAGTATACCTAGGCCTACACATACCTTGGTATCCACTGGGATGGGTTTCCCGCGGCCTGTTTGATGTGTCAGGTGTGGCCAGCACAGCTCAACAATCTGCTGTAGAAGGTCTCTGTCCACCCTATAGCGCTCCACTATCTCCAGCTCATGTAGCCCCTGGTAGGTTACCCTGGCTCTGTACAGTCTTCTCTGTCTCCTCACTGAGGGTTGTACGGCAGCATTCACATTCTCACCACCCTTAGCCTCTTGCACATGTTGGTCTATGTTGCCTGCCGCAGCCCTTCTCATTTCGTAGGTTTGTTTGTTAAAATTTCCCCGCATGTGTACACTGGTGGTGTAGAGTATGGAAAAACCCGAGGGGAAGGTGCTTGCTCCCTTTATTGTAGTGTTCTGGCCTGGGCTGGTCTGCTGGGCCTGTAATCTGCTGATTCTGATAAATATCACCTGTTTGCCCAGCTTGTTCACCTTGATTACTCTCCTACTGCTGTTGTCCCTCCCAATTGCACTAGGCAGGTATAGATTCACCCCTAGCTTAGGCATGCTACGCTAGGATCAATCCCGAGACACAGGGCTCCAATCTACGTACAGTATGCCTGACACCCCCCCCATGATTTTACCTATATTCGAGTCCTGCACCCGGCTATCTATACACATACACTCTTGGGACCTGCATCACACCCTGGAGAAAAACGTGATTCACTATTTTCCACCTCGTTTGCATAGTATTGTTTTCTAATGCATAGTGACATGACCCATACTGAGCCTTCCCAAAAATAGCCATTGATTACTGTCACGCAGACCTGCACACAACTGGTTAAAAGCACCTCACTATCACCATATTCAATGTTCCTTGTTCTTCCCAGCAACAAAACAACCAGTCTCTGCACGGCTCAAAACCAGGACCCTGCACACCACAGATGATGTGCTTTACCACTAAGCCATGGCAGATATACATAAATCTGAGGTTATCATATACAGATCATCCAGCACAGACATTCAGTAGTATAGAACATGTATTCCATCATGTAGATTTCTGTGTACAAATGTCCACACATATATATATATATATATATATATATATATATATATATATATATACACACACACACATATACATATGCACAAACATACGTAGATATAGAATATATATCTCAACAGCGAACCATGCGACACCAAAGCATTAGACAAGAATGAAAAGGAAACCACATGCGCCTCCTGCATTATGTACTGGTGTTAATATCAAGGCAAGTGTGTTTCTGTGTGTCACATGGGTTCAGACTGTATTCAGGGTAAGATTAGGGCTGCTGACATTGCTCATCAGACCTATTGCTGAATGTATGGGTATGTCTTGCCAACCCAGTCTCTTGGCCGATTGCGGCATTTATGGCCACTATATAAGAAAACAACAAAACACACTCCTCAACACATCCAGTAGCTAGCCACTCACAGACACCAACCCATAGGATATGACTGCCAAACACACACACACCTGTTATGCCTTGGAATAGAACACCTACCTGTCTATTCTATCACACTACAGCATTACGCAGTTACAGAATGCGCTACCAAGATTACTGGGAGACAGCCCTCACAGAGGTGTACTTCTAGGTGGGTGACATCATCAGCATTGGCTAAGTTGGTGATAGGGATTGTATGGAGGGTGAGCAGTCTAAAAGCATTATTCTGTCCCCAGGCAGAGGGAGACACACACACACACAGTTGGCATGGCTGGAATTAGAACACTGACCTAACTACCTTATCACACTACAGAATTACACAGTTATAGCATGCGCTACCGAGATTACTGGGACACAGCACTCCCAGAGGTGTACTTCTAGGTGGGTGACATCATCAGCATTGGCAAAGACGGCGATAGGGATTGTATGGAGTGTGAGCAGTATAAAAGCATATTTTTGTCCCTAGGCAGACGGAGACACACACAGTTGGCATGGGTGGGATTAAAACACTGACGTAACTACCTTATTACACTACAGCATTACGCAGTTACAGAACACACTACAGAGATTACTTGAACACAGCACTCCCAGAGGTTTACTTCTAGGTGGGTGACATCATCAGCATTGGCAAAATCACTGATAGGGATTGTATGGAGTGTGAGTAGTCTAAAAGCATTATTCTGTCCCCAGACAGATGGAGATACACACACACACAGTTGGCATAACTGGGATTAGAACATCGACCTAACTACCTTATCACACTACAGCATTACGCAGTTACTGAATGCGCTACCGAGATTACTGGAGCACAGCACTCCCAGAGGTGTACTTCTAGGTGGGTGACATCATCAGCATTGCCAAAGACAGTGATAGGGATTGTATGGAGAGTGAGCAGTCTAAAAGCATATTTCTGTCCCCAGGCAGACGGAGACAAACACACACACCAGTGGTGGGATCAGGACAACTGCCTATCTACAGACCACTATTACAATACTGCATAGATACGAGCCGCACCACAGACACTACACCTTCCAAGACTGTCAATATGACCTTCTAGGAATGCGGACATCGACATGGATGCTGGCAGTTACAATGTACATACGTGAAGTGGAGTATGGCCATCTGTTGACTGGATGACTACTATCACTATACAGGGTTACAATGGCCATGCCCATACACATAGAGGCACATAACCGACACAAAGTGTCACTGAGCATGCTCACACACTTAGTAGCACACGCCCATTTGGAATCCACTATGTGTCCATCTACACAACGTTATACTGGGCATGCTCACACGCTTAGTAGCACAGGGCTGTTTTGTATGCACTCTGATTCTAAATACGGAAGGGCACAGTGGCCATGCTATTATAGTTAGATGTGAACAACACATTGTAATGGACTCCGGTGTTGATAGTTGTCATTGTTAGCAGGAACGCTGCACTACATATATCTGACACTGTTCTTCTACACAATGTCTGCTGCTGTCTGTCACCTTAGATGTACCAGTCTATACCTGGCACACTACTACCACCCATGGTGATGTCCTGACAGGAGTGGCTACTTTGCCCATATAGTGCCATTCATAGTCGAATGTCCTGAGACTGGGTTAACACCCTGACACCTAGAGGACAACTGCATTGTATGTGTATGCTAAACAGTGCTAGATGTGTAGCATTCTAAATCACAGCTGCCCAATGAAGATCCAACAATGGGGAATGCTGACATCTGTGCAATGAGGAACACCTGGCTGAAGGCTCAGTTGTGCACAATAGCACTACCATTGTATACCTCAGAACCAGACATGTGGGCCATAACACAGGTACGGACCACTCCAGGTGGTGGTGTCCCCATGTGCATGAAGGCCACTCACATGTACTGACCAGTACACCCTCAAAAGGCATCCCTGATGTGTCAGGTGCAGATCACAGTGTCAAAAGCCGCATTCTAGGATGTAGCCCTCAGACATCACCATGTCCTTGGACCAGCAACACACATCCAGACATGTGGTAGGACATATAATAGTACAACACCATGTGACCCATGACCAGTGGACTGTACCTAGCTCTACATCAACTGTGCAGACTACCCATGTACTGACACAGTTGCATCATGTGTTATGCAATGCAATGATACTACTGTTCGTAACCAGGTCGGCTGCACATATGACAGGGGCCCTGGGTCATATACAGCAGTAACAGATGAATGTTGCTGTATACCAGTAAACGCCCTCATGTTTAGATATGACATACATGTACCTGCCGTGGATATGTACATGCCACACACACACACAACACATATGTATATAGCATAGCTGTTGCTGTCCTTTGTGCAGACAGGTGGCTACAGCAATTACACACATGCACATGGAAGGTAGGTCCATGTCTGTTGAATGCTAACAGTACATAATGTGTGATATCAATGTTTACTGAGTTAACATTTCCTCTGTACTGGTTACCCATGCCAGCTATCATATCATACAACAGTCCATGTGTCATGTATGTCATCACACATGTCCACTAATTGCAATGCCTACAAACATGGCAAAATGACAGGAATGTAGGACCTACACACATGTACATGTAGTGATGTGTATTCAGCTACCATGCATGTGCAGTAGCTGATGTTTGCAGGTGACGTGTGTCTTACTACAACATGCAGTTGCAATGCAGCCCCATCATTGCCAACTGTATATGGTGATATGCTGACAGTATGGTAAGATGTACATCAGGTATGGATGGATGTGTGGACATAACTAAGTGGTGGGGCATCCTTGCAGATGGATGTTTGCTGAGGACAGCTCACAGGTGTGTCACAAGCAGTCCTACAATATCATGTGCAAACACTAAGCTATGGTTCTGTTAATTGAAGGGGAACACATACAACCTACACAGCGATCAGGGTGTCACTGACTGTAAATCACTTGGCACCTGTAACACTTAAGACCTCCCGTGTGCAGATATCAGCACAATTGACAAAGGTAGCATCAGTACACATTGTAATGCAGGAAATACTGCTGCATGTCTGTCATACGTATCATAAGATAGCAGGTGTTTGATTCACAGTACTGCCATGTGTGTTTGCTTGTGTGTCCATATATGTCACGTATGGTGGGGAATACATCCCAATTTTTACTCACTCTCCTGAACATTGTTGTAGAGATCTGTACATACTGCATTGTAGAAAGCAAGACATAGGCAGGGGTGGGGTGTGTCTCACACATGTGTGCTATCGGTATGTGCATGACATAGCTGCATTCAATTGTGGACTCCACAGTGTGTGTGTGTGTGTGTGTGTGTGTGTGTGTGTGTGTGTGTGTGTGTGTGTGTGTATGTATTGCTGTCCGGTCCATGGAGTGAGGATGTATGTTATCATAGTAAACAGACAGGACCCCTAACCCCTCCAGGTGATGCACTCTACTACCCTGTTGATGCCGTTGATCTTAGGCATTACTGACTACCTGTACATGTGTATTCTCTGTGTCGTGACATGTAGGTGCACAGTACTGTAATGGTGATTACCACATAGGCAGGGGTCCTCACCTCAACACTATCAAGTGTGTGTGTGTGTGTGTGTGTGTGTGTGTGTGTGTGTGTGTGTGTGTGTGTGTGTGTGTGTGTGTGTGTGTGTGTGTGTGTGTGTTACTGTGTGTCTGAATACATGTGTGTGAATACCTGTGTGTGTGTGTGTGTGTGTGTGTGTGTGTGTGTGTGTGTGTGTGTGTGTGTGTGTGTGTTCGCATCCTGTAATGTGAATGTGTATTACTGCTACACAGTGAGGCCTCACGCTATCAACTGGCCTCTACCCTTGTCATCAGCTAGACTGCTATGTAAACTCCCCACCCCATGTAACTGTACCTGTGATGTCACCTGGTATGGATGTCACGTCTCTAGCCACTGTAGCCTAGTACACAGCTCTCATGCTCCTGGATCAGTAGATGTGTAGACACCTCTGGAATGTCAGCCTTTCTAACACTGAGGTTGAGGCTACGAACAGCATGCTGGTATTGCCATACATACCTGTGAGTAGTCCACATTTACACATGGTAAACTAACTGCAAACACTGACACTCAATGGCACATGCAATTAGGCCTGAAGGAGGGAAGCAGGACATCATGACCAACATGCTGTTACTGTTGTTACCAAGACATATACTGTGAACAGAAAACAATGCATTCTAAACCTGTACTACATGGTATATCTGCTGCATGTCAACAGTATACAACAATTGTAATCTACACTTATCTCCCTATTCTGTTCACCCTGTGCATCAGACCATATGAGCATGTCCCTGCACCGATGGTGTGGATGACAGGGATGTGGCACAGGCATCATCATATGCACAGGGTAATAATGTTTGCCAGGGGCCTAGGCTGCACCAGTGGATGACATCATGTATGTGGGTTAGGGCCTGTGATCTAATTGGCCATGTGTGGTTGTTATGCATGTGTGTGTTGCGGTGCCCTACAGATGTTTCTGGTGTGTGTGTGTGTGTGTGTGTGTGTGTGTGTGTGTGTGTGTGTGTGTGTGTGTGTGTGTGTGTGCACAGTTCTGCCATGTGTCTGGCCTACACAGGGGTATTATTGACAGCTCCAGACTGTACAGTCCAGATTTTACAGCTCACGGTGTCCGGCCACAGCCATGTGACCTGTGCCTGCCAGGGGTTGCACAAGCACTACCAGGCAGAGGTGCAGATTGGGTACTGTCCGATGACATATGTCCACTGGAACCATGTCCCTGTTAGGACCGTCCAGGGTCACGTGCACATGGCTGGCTTTGTCCTGTTGTGATCAGCGCAGCACCAGCTGCACTGCTGCTGCTATCGCCACTATGGCAGCGGCCATGTGAGGTAGCTCGTTCACATAGACCTGCACCAGGTGACGTAGCTAGCCTACGTCCACGTGCCCTATGCCTCACTCCTATCAGATGTTCCAGTGCAGACAGCTCATGCTCGTGGATTGTCATGCCACGGTCAAGAATTCCAACAATGTCACCCAATCATCTGTCCAAAACCTCAGCAATCTGCTGTTGAGCATTTGCCATTGCCTGGATGTTGCTGTTTAAAGAATGAATAGCAGCTCTCTGAAGCCTCTTCCCTTCTCTGTTCTGCCATTCAGCACGTGCCTATGCCACCATTACAGCCTGAAGCATGCGTCTGATGAAACCAGCTGCTGCGCTCTGTCCTGCAGGGGCATGTCGGCCAGTGGTCCTCCTTCAAGCAGCACTGGCCACATGCCTGTGCGGGCCATCTCCAGTCATTTGCCTGACACCATGGTGTGAATACACACCTTCCATAGCCACCACACTTTCCTGTTCCAAGCTACCACATGCCAACTGTCCTTCCTCTATGGCCACTGGTGATGGGGTATGTGTTGGCATGAGATCTGTGTGCGGGGATGAGGGGGATATAGGTGGAATGGCAACCAATGGCACAGATTCAGCCCCTGACAATCTTGCCTGTGCCTCAAGCATATGTTCATCATCACTGCTAGAGTCTGTGGGGACACTAACATCAGATGGACTGCAGGAGGGTAACACACCTACATCACCTGTGAGGGCAGACAAAGACACTACATTACAATACAGACACACACAGACACACACAGGCACACAACATGCATGTGATATGACAGAAGGCATGCAACATGCATGTGATACAGCAGACAGCATGCAGCTCTGACAATAATAGTGGTAGTTATCATACATCCCTGGATTGCACACAACAGCATGCATTTCACACAATCATGGTAGTAAGCATGCATCCCTGTGTTACACCATGTGGACAAGCACAGGTTAACAGTACACATGGCTGATGTGTGGCATATGACCTTGACATTAACATGTAGTATGACATGTAATCTGCTGATGTGTACATTGACATGCATACATGTTTAACACAATGGTGCCCTGTCACATATACAGTGGGGTAATGGTGTCACATTGCAGTATTGTCTGTCCACCCTACAGATAAAATGCACATTTAGCAGATGTGCATGACCATTGTGGGGTATTATGAGGTGTCTATATTGCTATACAGTGTAAAGTACAGAGACAGTGCATAGCCATGACTGTGTGCATACACAATACATATATACTGTGGATTGTGACCCATGTCGCTGAGGTGTATACACACTAAACCATGATGTGGAATGTGTGACACAGGTCACCGAAGGCCATACGGATGACATCCCTGCACATCTGCAAACATATTTTAGCTGCCTGGCAGCCATGTCTACACATGGCAGACTTGTCAATACACCATGTCCCACATGACATTTGTGTACCACACACACGAGGTGCACGGCTGACAGTGATGTCCAACAGCAGCAAGGGAAAGGTACTGTATTTGTGGCCTGATGTGATTGTCTGTGTATGTATGTGAATGCTGTACAGGTGACTACTGTCATGCTGTGACACAGTCATGATGTTCAACACATCTTATGTGGTCGAATGATGTTTCGCCTCCACAAGCTGTGCACAGGCCTGTAGGATGTCTAGTGTTCCACATCTGCAATATAACCATTCCACAAAGGCTATAGTTGGACCATGTGGAGCCAATGTGCAACAGGCTGCACACACAAACACATCACATCTACTGTGTGTTGCTACATGTCTCTGGCCATCCTCCATGGCCATGTGTGAACATGTGTTGGCCAAATGGTTGTGATGGCCATCTATCTCACATGGCTGTGTTGTCCCATATGACATACACCCATAGATGTCATATAATCCACTGTCCACAGGGTTATGCAGACAAAGGGTTGTATGTTTGGTATGTGGGGTATGTTTTATGGGATAATGAGACAATGTTGCAGCCGGCCCACTACATGTCATGGACATGTCAGATGGCACATCACAATGTGTGCACTCATAGCAGGGGCATAATCCACATCAGTGAATCCTGTGGGCTGCCCATACTCCAGCTCACTGTGTGGTATTGTTTGTGTACCCCACATGTGTAGTTCTGATGTGTAGTACATGTTCCTACATTGAACAACACCTCCACCGTTGTATGCACAGCTGTCCACACATCTAGCAATGACAGTTTGTGAAGTTTCATTTCAGTGTTTCACATAGTTTGTAAGTATTGCACATGGGTAGCCATTGTGATGGATTGCAGATGCAACCTGTATATTGTGACAGGACCATACATTATGTGTACATGTGTTAAATGGCCACATGGTGAATAGATCTGTGCATTAACATGCCTGATACTTATAACTGTCTCACCTGCAATGGGCTGCTGTCTTAGCGGAATGCCAGAGGTACCTATATAGGGGTGACAGCAGTATGATCATTATCCACGCCTGTATGAGAGCTACAGGGTGCAATGTGCATGTTAACACATTTGCCAGTATAATAGGATATACTGTGGAGTATGCACATGTGTGCATACACAGAGTAGCATATTATAGTATGCGGCATGTGTGTATACATGCCTTGCATATGATGTTACATTACATATTATACAGTGACACATGCAACTATATGGGATATAATAGTTATATGTGCATAGTGACTTACCAGGCAACTCCAGGCTGGTGGATGAGAGACACCCACCTCCACGATGTTAGCTAAGTCTTGTGGATGTTGTTCTGCAGGTGTCCCCAGGTTGGCCAGTAGCTCTTCGGTACGTGTGAGTGGGGGCTAGGTTGGTGGCCCACCACTTGTTGCACCTTGTTCCCTGGTGATTGTATTCGCACGCTGTTTCGCCCATCTGATTAAGTCTGTACAGTGTCTGCGCACCTGCTGGTATATGTGGTTATGGCCACCCTCATCATTAACCCTCCTGCAAAGTTCCTGTCACAGGTCATCCCACTGCGGTGCATCCTGTGGCACATGGCTAAACAGGACATCATAGTTGTCTTGGAGGTAAGGTATGATGGCCTCATCCTCCAAGCATGTATAGGCTAGTAGCCTTACCTGCGGCATACCTGGAAGACATAATGATGGAGACAGGTCACAGTATCTCAGAGATGCACAGAGATACAGCTGCACATACATGTGTATCACATTTATTATGTATAAATAGTTGTTTTTGAAAATCTTCATGACACTGACACCACTGACATGTTTGTGTCACACACATGTGACACTCAATGGGGATTGGATATTATCACCATATATGTGTGTGTCACCTGATTACATTGCTCATACTCCATGTGGATGCTGTCTTGATGTGGGCATGTCTGTTTGCCTGTGCTGGTGTTCTTACCTATCAGCACATGCCTGTATGTGTCCACATTAATGCTGTCGAGCTTGATGCTGTGTATATGTCACATATAAACACTTACACTGCCTTAACGGACATGACCTGTGACACTGCAGACATGTACACGGAAGGTTTTACATGCATGTGTTTTGCCATATACATCTGCACGGCACTGTACAGCAGTTCAACATCCTGCCACGTATCACCTGTGTTGCATATGTGATACACACGGGACACTGGCTAGCCTGATGGTATTTTCAGGGATGGTTATCAATTATAGCATGTACGGCCAAGGTCATCTAGTAGTCTGTATGCCCTGGGCCATGTATGAGCCTAGGATGTAAGGTTACCTAGCTGTAGCCAACAGCCGTGTTTCCGGTGCCAGGTGAAGCAGTGCCACATAACTGATCCACATGGTTAATAATACATCTACCATGCGGTCATCACACCATGTCTGACAGAGGTGAAATGTGCAGCTTTGCTGGACAGGGATGCATAGTATGGCAGGAGTATGTAACGTGTATTGCACAAGGATCTGTCCAGCATGTGGCGATCCTTGTACTAGGAAGGTGGATGTCCATGATGTATGTATTTGAGATCAGGATATGCACGCGTAGCATGTCCAACATCACAGTGTTGGACATGGCTTTATGCAGAGTAGGCATCATGCTACATAGTGGAGATGAGGATTGTGAAGGCTGGTGTCGGCCATCCAAACATGGCCAATACCCCTTAAAGGTGATATGTGATCCGATATAAGTCACTTGAGTGATGAGTATGGCTGAACAATGATCTCTATATTCATGGATGGCACCCTGTCATGACTAGGGTTGCCACTTATGACTATCTAAAAGATTTGGTGACGTCACTATCTCAGGGAGGAAAACTGCACAGCAGCATCCCTTACAAACAGTGTCCATTATGTTGACCACTGCCTAGATGGTAGTTCATGGGTACAGGGTTATTAACCTAGTGGTGACAATGCAATATGCAGCTGTCAGATTGTGCACATATGTCACACACCTCACCCACAAAGCCACTTCTGTATGTTGTCTACAGCACTGAGTCAGCTATTGCTCCTAGGTCATAGCTATTCACATACTTACATAGGCAGATGCCTCCCATTTGTCTATGTGGTATGGTCTACAATGGGGGGGGGGTACAACAAATTAACCCTGTCTTACTGTATCTGGCACTAGTGTGATATGCACATATTAATCAGACACCTTCTGTAGTGTTGGTTCTGGCAACAGTCCACTGGCAGAACACTCCTGTGACATACAAATGTGCATCTAGTATACTGAGTGTAGGTGGAACACAGTATGGGTGATGATGTCCTATGACCTGACACAGGTATGCTATGCAATGTGAAATCATCCGTACTGTCATCTACATCTGTACTGCTAACAACATATATGTTGATTAAGGTTCATGGCCTTTCAGACCAGACTCAGTAGGGTAGTAGTGCAGTGCCTCCCATTATGAGTGGTGATGTCTCCACTTTGTGGGTTGTGATAACTGCTGGTGTGCACCATTCAGTGTTTTCACAGACTGCCATGAAGCTATGTTTTACATGATGTGTATGTGTAGAGCAAACTGTTTTGCCATATGTGTATAATACAACCAGGGATGTGGACAGGTCCCATGTAGCCTGAGTGCACATTGTACCATCATAGTTATGGTTACAGGGGCTCTGTAGTGTACATGGATATATGATTGCGTACCTGTTGGGAGGGGCAGTGTGTTTATGTTATCCAACACCCTATTTGTATTGCTTATTCATGCTCAGCACTTGTTCAAAACATGTAAGCACTACATGAGCTACTAATTACTATAGCACTCAATCCTCCTCATTACCTACAGGTAAACACTGTTTGTACTTACATTTCCTGCTTGCTTAGAGTAAAACAGCTCTTGTACACACTTTCCTCACTTATCTAGTGGAAAATAGTTATATATTCAGGCATGTCCAAGTGTCAATTCCCAGTGTTCTCGCCTGTCTATATGATGAATATGGGCATCTTGTAGCAATATAGAAATTGTCTTGTGTACACAGTCAGTACTCCCCTCCTAACATCCAACACTACAACCTGTGGGAGATGCACATATCTAGACATGCTGGAGGTAAACCTCTCTCTAACCCAGACTGAACTTGACAATCATGTGGGGAAGTTAAACATTTGCACCACACCACACTCATCACATAGTCTAACTAAATCTCCACCACCACAAGCCACACATAGTAACACAACAGCATTTGCAGAGCCTTTCAATGCTACTCTGTCTAGGCAACAGAGAACTCCAAAGCAGAAACACAGGCAGCCCCCATCCCCCAACACAACACCGATGACTTATAGCCCACAGACTCAGTGTGCCCATCAACCACAGCCAATAGGGCAAAATAATGTGCCCAACACACTAATCATAGGTGACTCTGTATGCAGTCACACTGATGTCCCACTCACCAGGCTACACAAGAAGATAGTTACTGTCAGCTGCCTGTCAGTTAACAGGATCTGCAACATAACCTATGCACTCAGGTCATTCCTCAACATGTACAATATGACTGTGTCATTGTCCATGTTAGTGTGAATGCCCTGAGATGTACCTTCCTGGACTGCATGTAAAGAGACATGGAATAGCTCTCCGATCTTGTAGCCCAGGCAGGTATTGCCCTAGCCCTGAGTAGCATTCTGCCATCGTCCAGACTGATAACGCAGTACAAGGACAAAATGATTTACTTCAACAATTGGCTATGCTTCTGGTGTCATTCCAAGGGTATCCAGTATCTGTCTGCTTTGAATGACATGGTCGACAGAACATGATGCTTTGGCACAGATGGCCTGCACCTGTCGGCCCTGGGATTCTGGATAATGGCTAAGGCTCTTGCTGCTCCTATAGTGCCTGTTTTAGGCACGGTTCAAATAACATATTCACCACCATGACAGGAACAGGCAAGCAAAACCTGAGGGTAATGCTACTCAATGCTTGACGTCTTAATCTCAAATGCACTCACCCAAGGCACTCCTTGTAATGGACCACTTTGATATCTGTGCAGTGACTGGGACCTGCTTCTAGGATCCTGAGAGCACTCCTGCACTACCAGGCTATTACTCATACCACACCTTTCAGTCATGTAACCAGGACCGGAACACCCACAGCAGAGGTGTGTCCATATTTCCTAAGGATATCCACACCTCCAGGCTAGTTGCTTAGCACAATGCATCAGAGGTAATCCAAGTGCAACTAACTCTGGCCATAACTGCTATACAGATTGTAGCTTGCTACAGATCCCCCACCATACCCCACAGTTAACGGTCCTCTCTTCTTGGGAAATTAGGGTTCAACCAGACACACTACTAATGTGCAACTGACACTACCCCACCATTAACTGGGATACCTACTCATGTACCGACACATTAGGCCAACGCTTTCTGGGATTCATAAACTCCAATCGCCTGGATCAGCCTATCCACACCACCACCATAGGCAACAATATCCTAGACCTGGTCATTACCAACATGTGTGACTGGTGTTCCACACCTAGGGTTATCCCCTCGTTGGTCAGATCCGAACATACGCTAATCACCCTTGTTATCCACATCCCAGCACCACACCCTTTATGGAAACCACAGTACAATATTTCTACAAAGCCAACTTCAGACTTCTTATGACAGCAGTAGTAAACGTCATGACAGCCATGCAGATGGACAATACAGTTACAACCACTGAATCATACACAACTGCACTCAATTAGCACTTACATGACTGCATGGATCATGCTATCCCAAACAGAACCATAACGCTACCCTCCAGAAAAAGTAAGCCACTCTGGTGGTCCACTGCCATGGACATAATGTACAACAGAAGGAGGAGACTGTTGCAAATTAGAGTACAATCCCATGAGTGGAGGAGCTCCCTGGTCAGCCTCAATAAGAATCTGAGATGCCTTATCACATCCTCCAAAGCTAGCTATGTAAACATAACCGCGACTAATTCCAAGGACTACCACAAAGCATTCTAGAGGTGTGTCACTACTCCCGATGGCAATACCCACATCTGCTCTGACATACGGCAGTAAGGCACGAACATTACAGAACTGACTGATATTGGCAACATCCTGGCAGATAGGTTCAGGGCTAACTTTACACCCCTCTCCCACCCTAAAGGGCCCATATTTATACAGGAATGATGCAGAGTCCCTGCGATCACAACTACGCAGTTCAAAGTTTCACTCTCTAAAGCCAGGAACACAGCATCCATGTGACTGTACAACATCCTAAGCTGCGATTTCCACGAACTTCAGAATGAACTGGCTCCCCACTTAGACACCATATTCAATAATAGCCTTGCATCAGGCATTGTGGCCCCTGAATGGCACACAACAACAGTTATCCCACTCCACAAAGGTGGTGCCACAATGGACTAGGGGAACTATTGCCCTATACGCCTGACTAGACTGCTCTGCAAGGCTATGGAGCACATCATCATGGATCTCATTCACAGAGACATTGGTAGCCTCCAAACCTTTGATCCCACCCAGTTTGGATTTGTTAGGGCTAGACCATGCCTCCTAAACCTGGTGGACTCCTTTAAGACAATTACCAAGGCATTAGGTGAGGGTAAGGAGGTCCACACAGCCTACCTTGACCTCTCAAAGGCTTTCAACACCGTTCCCCATTCTGGTATTATCAACATACACATCCACCTGCACATTAACCCCTACGTCACGAGATGTTATGCAAAGTGGCTCACAGACAGAACCCACACAGTGAGGGTAGCATATACTAGGTCCTACTGTAAATCAGTTACAATTGGCATCCCCCAGAGCTCGGTCATAGGGACCCTCATGTTCGTTATATGCTTCCCTGAGGTACAGGCTAGCACAGGAGGACATAGGCTGAAAAGGTTTGCAGATGACTGCAAATTAGGGGCCATGATTGATTCCCCAGCTGATACAGACACCCTCCATAAGGGTGTCACTGGGACGGATACCTAGTGTCAATAACATGGCCTCAAGCTGCATGCCACAAGGTGCTTAGACATCCCCTTTGGATTACACAAATCACCCGCGGACTATCACATAGGTAGTAGTCCCCTACATACATAAGACGTAATAAGGGATCTTAGAACCCAAGTAGATAGCATTCGCTCCTTTGATAACCATATTGGCAAGGTGGTGTGGATATCCTTCTACGTGGTCCCCCTAATCTCTAATGGGTTTGTAGCCAGAACAAAGGCAGCTATTGTGCCTCTCTACTCATGACTTGTGAAACACATTAAAGGGTACAACACCCCATTTGGGATGTACCTTACGAGACAACAGCAATGGCTTGAAACACCACAACATTACCACACCAAGAGGAATACTGACCTCCAAAGGATGACGTATGCAGCCCAACTAAAGAAACTCCAGCTGTACTCGTTTGCATACCGCGTACTCAGAGGTGATCTCTGCTGGACATATAAGGCCCATGTCCAAAACAGTATTGATGGATATGCTCCACATAAGCAAAAGCCTCTGAGAGCCACATGTTCTGGGATATGTACCTAAATGCAACGATGACTAGGGCGTGCTGGAGGGATACATTCCTGACCCAGACACTCCCCATGGTTTTGAACATGATTCCTATGTACATCAGGCAGGGACCCTCACTAGCACTCTTCAAGAAATACCTCGATGGGTGGATGGGAGACAGACATATACACCAGGGATCACTGCAGTGGCTTTGCTGTACAGAGGTGCAGGAAACTAATGGCTCTGCTGTTCACAGGCACAGGAAACTAACCTAGGGAGGTGGCACAAGCCAAAACACTGTAGCTAGGCTTATGAATGGCCTTGGCCAGACAGCATAGTACCTACCTATGAACCTATTACATGTCCTTTGTGCATAGATAATTAACTAGCTCTTCTATTTCAATTACCTATCATGCTGATACACTGTCTGGTGACTACAAGTCATACGTATCCTGTTATTGTGTATTGTACATGCCAACAGACATACCTGATGTTTGCATAACATAACAGTAATGCTATGTAAAATGTTAGACATATCTACCTACAATACTGTACATTACACATTTTTTGCCACAATATCCCACAATGCAAATCATAATTGCACAGCAGGACCACGTTAGACATGTTATTCTCAGTTATACGCCCATACATATGCCTATTGTTACAGTATATCAACATATAATATCCCCTGTTATGGCACGTACTTGTTGGACTAATCCTGCCACTGACAGTGGCTGGAGTGGAATTGTTGTGTTCAAAGTCCTTATATAGCATCCCTTGTGGTGTATGAGGTGTTTACCTTGTGGCCTACAGCAGTACACACGATTTCTACGAGCATTACTATGCTCAACAATACATCACTACATAATACCTTTTACCACTATATGCATTGCATACACTTTAATTATTACAGAACTGGTACTACATACACTGACATACTGAGTGTCCTACATACCTTATTAGTAACCCGACTTATTGTTGATGGTAATTTAAATCCTATTCGGTTTGTATTGCAATCCTCATTGTAACATTTTGCTGGTATATACAGATGGTTTGAATGTATGACAAGCCATCCTTTTATACTTAGATATCAGTAACATGTGGTATCCTGCCACCAATTGGTGTTCCGGAGAGGATGATTACATGCACATCAGCTGTGCAGCTACTCCATTAACCAATGACATGGCAACAGTGATGTATAATTGAATACTCCACTTGGGCATTGTCCCTTTGTCCCACCTTAGAGGAAGATAGCCTGGATGTGTTGTTTGTGATGAACTGCAACAGCTATATGAAGACACACAGAGATATATTACCTTCATGGCCCCTGTGGATTGTGTGTAATGGCTAGAGGATGTAGTTCTACATGTGAGTCTAGCTGCTATATTTGCTACTTCTGTAGGGTTTGTACCTGATACATCTGCAAATGTTTAGGTCTGGCAAGGATGTTTGGGCAGCTAAATGCTGTGTGGCTATGCATAGAACGTTAGGTGTTTTAAACTGTGCTCACCTGACATCTTTGGTATACTGTACATATGTATCATACTGTGCTGTTAATCAGTAATTGGTAACACTGCCTGGTGTACGCACAGCTGTCTGATATGGGATTATTGCAACCAAACCCTGTAACATCAGCGGCTGTTCCATTGTACAACAGCAACTATTTCACATAGGGCCATTTTAGTGTGTCTCTGACAAGGTATGTTAAGGCTTCTGCAGATGTCATAGAGTGAGTGGATGTTTGTGATGTTATTACAGTATGTATTGCAATTGTTTCGGGTGTGGGGGAAATGTAGGTGGGTGTACATAGCAGATGCAGGTGTATAGGAACTGCATTTATACATATTCGATATGTGTGTGAGGGCTCCTTCCCTGTTTGAAGACCTATCCTTTAGTGGACTAATACTATGGTAATTGCAGGCTGATTCATTAAGCCATTGTTAATTGGTTCCTGTATAGCATGCAGGTGATGTTGGTCCTTCAATCCCTAAGGAAATACATCGGTATGTAATGAAATGTTGCTACATGAAAGCTGTCTCGTGCATTTCTGTCACAGATATTTGCACTCATTGGAGTTGTGTTGGTTACTGAACCACTTTGGCTAGGGTTGCCACCTTTTCAAATGGCCATAGTGGGACATTTGCAGGACACATATCAGATTTTAGAGGCTGACACATACCCCCGGTCAGTACAAAGTATATAACTTTACATATATGCCTATATAAAGCTTATTCTTGTAGCGGTTTACTTGCTTATCCTGTTTCTTGTTACATGTAGGTATTTTAGATACAGACAAGACTATTGTATGCAACAATTACATTAAATATGGAACATGCCAAATGTCTCCAGATTGTAGGACATTAGTATTTCTACTCATTTTGGTCAGGACACTACCACACATAGAGGGACTGTCCCTCACAACGTGGGACAGGTGGTAACCCTATCTTTGGCTCATGTCCATAGCACATATTTGTAATGTATAGGCATATACTCTCCATATCCTTTGTTCATAACGTTCAGTCGTGGCGGAATGTGTGATTGCTATGGTCCATGTTATACACATATTTGAAAACTTCAACCGCTGTATACAGCATACCCACAGATTCAGGAATGCATGCACTTCCAACGACCACATTACCATTCCAAGACTCCCAAACCCCACAATACCGAACACTCAAACTCGCGACAGTCAAACTACCGAAAGTAACACAAACACAGAACACACACACGCACATACAGACACACTGCTACCCATCACATCCAAACAAACCATCCTACACTACATATGGGCAGGTGGCCATGCCCCCATACACCCCCCCATGTGGGTGGCTGCGCACCCCACACCACACCTACTTTAATAATCTACCTCCAAGATAGCACAAACAGACACACAAAGCAAACCCACACACACACATTACAGTCCCCCGGAAACACGCACCACACTCAGAACACACACTTACACACACTACAGCAATCAGAAACACACTTACACACAGTACCTACCTGAACCACAGCACCAGAAGCACTAACTAAATGTCCCTTAACATCGTGATAGTAGTATTCGCGGTTCTGGTGTTTCAGTACTGTGGTCTTTCGGTCTTTAAGCCTCGTGATTACGCGCGCCGGTATGTAAAGCATTCAGTATTTGGTAGTTATCCTATTTATATGTACCTCCATGGTTGTGTAGATGTTATTAACCTATCTATATATTTGCATATATATGTATATCCATATATATCAACATATATCTCTCTATCACCCTTTCCCTCTCTATATTATATATATATATATATATATATATATATATATATATATATATATATATCTACATGGATTCACTTTATAACCTCGAAATGCTGAAATATCGAATTTCAGTATCTCGAGACTATAAAACCAAATCCACAAAACACCGACAAACAAAACCAAAACCACATAACCGAAAACACTGCACACACTACACTAAACATACAACACAACACCCACATCACAACATAAACAAAAAACAACACACATACACAACTCACACACACATAAGCAGGGCAAGCCCCTGCACTTTATGGGGCTGTGCCCCACACCCCCTACTTATATATACTAACTCCGAGATCGCACAAACACAACACAAAGCTCACTCACACACATTCTCCAATCCTCACACACTCTAACTCCCACTCTAAACCCTTACAAAACACTCACTTACCTGACATAACACCTGCATCCAAACACGCACCGCACCAACAAAACACAAACCCGACATTACATAGCGCAACTTCGTAACCGCGAATTCGACATATTTTCGACATACGTCAAATTCGCGATTATGAACATTCGCTATTTTTAACATTCAACTTTATAGCTTCGAGATACTGAAATTCGACATTTCAGTATTTCGATGTTATAAAGTGAACCCATATATATATATATATATATATAGAGAGAGAGAGAGAGAGAGAGAGAGAATACACCTTTCATTGGGTACATGGCGGTTTATACTATTTCCCGAAGTCCGCCCTTTTGTGTTTTAACCTGTCACAATACACAACTGCCGTTGGTACATCTCAGGTAGCTTAGTGGTAAGTTATTGTGAAGATTGTATACATGGTTGCATGTTCTACTCCTGGCAGTGGTCGTTTTACCTCTCAGAGCAGGAACTATTATTACAAGGGTGAATAACGGACATTTCAGTTGTTCTGGGCAGCTTTGCCCATGATCTGCATGATATTCAGCAAAGGTTAGACCTGTGTTGTGCATATCCATGTAGTCATGTTTAAACGCTGCTTACTGGCACTTACCGATGCAAAAACCCACTAACATGTGCTTAAACGTGCTTTAATGACCTGCATCCAACATCCCTTATTCAGGACATCAGAATTACATAACAGCCCTTGCAGGTTGTGGAACCTGTACCATGAATGACACAGTCACTGGCTTTACCACTGAGGCATCTGGGATATGTACAAGTGTTATGGTGTTTAGTATGTAGAGTGTACTAAGGCTGTTCCTCAATACTGCAAAGAAATGTGTAACTCAGTTGGTGTACATATGGATGATACCTGTTAATGGTATGTCCAAGTGAGGCTTAATGGATATGCTCCAGCTATGGGAATCCATGTCACAGTGAGCCACACGCTGTAATGAACTATACTGTGCCACAACCATAACTGGAGAATGCTGGGGTGACAAATACCTGTCATGGGTACTCCCCATGCTTTGGAACTACATCCCTGATTACATTATATGGAGCCCCTCAATAACACACCAGGGAATCCTTGCAGAGTGGGTGGGGAACAGTGGTTACACCCCAGGGATCCCACTATTGGCTCTGCTCCACAGAGGGACAGTTAATTAATCAATGGGGTGGCGACAGCAGACACATTTTGGCTAGGCTTATGAATGGCCTCTGACAGTTAGGCATGTACCTACCGAAGTACCTAGGAGCTTATACATACAGTATCAACACATGCTGATAGCTTAATTTACTGTTCAGGTATTGATTTACCTTGTGCCAATAGCAGTTGTGTGTGCAATAGTTGAGGGCTGCCTATGTAGGATGCACATAGTAAACCACCTATACATGACAATTTACAGGTGTTCGTGTGTGTGTGCCATCCATGTTTACTGTGTGTGCAAGTGGAGAAGTGTGTCAGTCTGTAGAGGCCTACACTGTCAGTGTATGTGCTATACGTTTCGTCTTTGCCAAGGCATGGGCATACTGGGCACGCCTCCATCTGCCTATTGGGGCTGGCACAGGTTGTTCGTGGTCTGAATCCCTCTGTGCCTGTGGTGCCCTTGGCAATTGTGGTGGGCTGTAAAGGCCTTCACCATTATGCCCCTTCTGCAGCTGTTTCCACAGGATCATATTATGTAGCATGGCACATACTATGAAGATGTGGGCACACGTGCCTGGAGAGTACTGCAAGGCTCCACCAGATATGTCCAAGCAATGGAACCGTGATTTTAGCATCCCAAACACACGCTCTATGATGATTCTGGTATGTGCATGTGCCTCATTATGGCATTCTTGCATGGGTGTGTGTGCATTTCTGATGGGAGTCAACATCCACGGTTCCAGTGCATAGCCAGCATCCCCCACAAGGTGGCCATATGGAATGTCCCCCTTGGCAAATACCTGGTACAGCTGTGAAGCTTGCAAGGTGTGGGAGTCATGGTAGCTTCCAGGGCTGCCGGCACGCACATCCATGATAATGCCCTGGGCATTGCACACGACCTGACAGTTGATGGAGTGGTATCCCCTGCAATTTATGTAGCACCTACCATGCTCACCGGGTGGTGACTTGATGTGTATGTGCGTGCAGTCTATTGCACCCAGTACCTCCGGGTAGTCTGCCACATGGTGGAAGAGGCATATATTGCTGGCCAACTCCTCCTGCATTCGGGGGAAGTATATATGCTCATTGGCATGTGGTAACATGGAATCCAGGAACTGGTGGAGTACCCTGGATGCTGATGCCTGTGAGATCCCCATGATATCCCCAGTTGGCCTTTGAAAGGTACCTGTGGCTAGTGCTCTCAAGCTTACACATACCTTCGTGTCCACTGGGATGGGTTCACCTCTGTTATTCCTGGCTCTGAGGCATGTCTGGCACAGCTCAATGATTTGCTGTATGGTGTCCCTGTCCACCCTGTAATGCTCTACTATCTCCAGATCATTTAGTCCCTGGTAGGTTACCCTTGGTCTGAACACTCTTCTCCTCCTCCGGTTCCTGAGGTGGTTGTCAGCCTCATCCTCCACACCATCTTCAGTCTCCAACACATACTGATGAATCAAAGCTATGGTGGCCCCTACCATGTACATTTTAAAAGTTCCCCGTCTGTTTACACCGATGGTGCAGAGTGTTTGGGAATACACAAGTGTGTGCGTGGTGCTTTCACACTTCATACTATTGTGCTTTGGAAGTTGCTGATGTCATTGGGTGTGTATGTGCAATTCCAGCTGCAGGGTATCTTACTTGTGGGTTTCACAGCAGGTACTGCTATTGTGATGCCTGTGGTGTTGAATTACACTTGGCTGCCGTGATTCATCTATTGCCCTTTACTTCACTTTTCAACCTGATTCCCCTCCCATTGTCAGGCACACATCCAGCTGCCTGCTTTCATGTGTTGTAATTTCCCAACCCAGGAATGTGTTGCGAAATGTGTTATGTAGCTGATCTACTGCAGGTTTGCTTCGTTCTGATGTGACAGTTCTCTTTTCTTAGCAGTACGGCACCTCCCCTTTCCTATTCTGCAGGTAGCTGCTGGCAGCCTTTTTAGCTGTCGTCAATGGCCCACTGTGAGTTCCTAGGTGTTAATTACTCATTTATACTCATATTACCATGTTGCAGCATTTCCTTATTGTCTTCCCATAACCTTCCCATTTCAGCTAAGTTGCGCACTGCACACGCACGGTTTCCGGCTTTTGAGCTCGTTTTCATCCACGTTCACATGCACTTTCGGTCACCTTGTGTGCTCTCAGCTAAGCATAGCTATGGCTAGGTACACACCCCTATCCTGCGGTTTTGCTTAGCAACAGGCAACCCGGATTACCCATGCTCCAATGTGCTTACAGCTACGGCGGTGCACACCTCTCATGATGTCATGTTTACCTCCAGGCCACTCCTTGATGTTGTACCGCTGCGCCATGTGGTACATCCTTACACCGGTGGGACATTTGCGATTCAGTATTACTTGGCTCATTTGCATGGCATTGACTACTAATTCCTAGTTACCGCGCAGAACACTGTGACAGACCCTTAGTAGCCCTTGCACCTTGGTTGTGGTGTAGCATGCGTACCATTGACTATTATAGCAAAATCATGATTTGTGTTACATTGTAGATTTATAACATCTAAATATATTTTCCTTGTGTTCCCATTTGCACACCCATGCACTGTGGTTGTACTTTGCGTTAGTGTGGCCATGACATTAAATATTACTTTTTATGTGTTGTGCATGTTTTTTTATGCCATTGGCTGTATATTTAGCCATTGGCATATGTTAACATTGTAATACGTAAGTTTGGTCCGCTTTCATGGCTCTGATGTTCTGTTTGAAAAAATGTAAACTGTTTTTTTTTTGGTTTACATTTCTGCATGCTTACACTACACCTGCACCACTTCATGAATCGCTATATACCTTCATTTGCATGCTACACTGCTGTACATGGGGTAATTAGCATACAAGCACCGTGAGCTACGCAGCTCTGGCGTACGCTGGTAGTGCACGTGGAAACAGCTCTTACCTGAATTGCTCGGCGGCCATATTTGACGCTAGATCACCGACGTTACTCTGGTGCATGGCGCAAGCTTAATGAATCCCAGGGTGAGTATTTCTGTGAGAGTCAGTATCAGTTTTATGTAACCTTTCCACTCAGAGTAAATCTTACCTGCTTTTGTGTCTTCTACTACTACATTGTTTTCTTTAATGGGGTTGCCTGTTTCTGATCATATACACCCTTGATCTCCCCCCATACTTCCTCAACCTCTTTGAACTGGTAAAAGTCTTGGCCAATTTGCATACCATGGGATAGCTTTGGCACTGCAGCTACTGGGTGTAACAGTTTGACTAAAAGTGGTAGCACTTCTACCTGTGGTATGAGATATTCCCTTTAATCTCCATGTACATATACTGATTCAATTTTCTGTTTATTCATTACTTTATTCTTATAGACATATTGTGAACTAACTAATATAATCATGCTTTTCACCATAACAGTACCTTTAATAGGTTTACTAATGGCACAGTGGCATAAGGTATACTGTATGTTTTTTGTAGTTAAAAGTTCAGCATTATCGCATTCCATTGGCATGCTTTCAGGTGCAAATTGTTGACCAGCATTAACAGTCTGCAGTATTGCTGTTGGTAGCTATGAAGTATTTTGCTGCATGCTCCTTTCTAGACAATTTAGAACAAACCATCTCAAATAGCAACATGGTGTCTTGATTCACTGACAAGGTACATTCTTGGCAGATTCTGGCTTGGGGTTTGCAATTCAGTTAACAAAAGATGCTCTACTACAACTAGCTGTTCTGAAAATAGACGGTCACTCTAAAATGCACACTTTCTTAACCTTTAGTGAGTAGCCTTTTAAATTTGCCTAAAGCCAAGATTTTTAGAATTTTGCCTAGATAATTTTATGAGGGAGGAGGGAGTCTAGCCTTACTGATCTGACTACACCGAATTTCTAGTTGTAAATTTAAGAGGATGTGTCTCAGGTGAAGCCTCTGCCCTGTACAGAATTTCCTGCCTTAACTTCTGATAGTTGTATGCAGGAGCATCCTAAAGGCCTAAGCATGCTTTGGAGAACCTCAAGTCAGATGTGAGGGCACTGCCCTGGCTCACTCGGCTTATTGACTGTTTTCTGTAGCTGCATATCTCTCAATTGCTAACAAATGAGCTTCCACATCATCCACCATTCCTACTTTTATAGGGGTGCACTGTTTTTGGGGATTCTCAGTGAAGGGGTGGTCGTATTATTACAGTGTATATCTTTGTTGATGAGTTCACTACAGCTACGATTATTTTCATCCTGAACAAAACACATCAGCTCCAACTTCAACACATACCAGTTTTTAGCGTCACAGAAAATTTTCACCAACCGAAAATAATGTCTTCTCAAGGCAACCCTTCTCACTGGCATGAGGATCCTCTTTGTCAGAACAAATGATTTTATGAGTACAATGCTTTTTTTGTTTTTGTTTGTCACACAATTTTAGAGGAGCCATTAGGTCCAGGTTGGCTTAACACTCAGTAATTATCACCTTAAGAGGCTGCATTTCACTTGGGAATACTTGCATTCCTTTCTGTGATGGGAAAGAACAACTCAGACAGAACATTTGCTTTCAGGTAGCTTGAAGTCTCACATTTTATAATAATACTATTTTGTGCTGCTGCACTCAGAACTAATGCAATTTACTGTACTTATGGTAAAAAAAGTCTTTGGAACCAGCTATTCAACATTAAATAGAAGTCAATTTACAAAGGATAAACATAAAAGCTGCTATCTAACAAAAACAGTACGGAGAGAAAAAAAGCAGCCACAAGTAGACTGTGTCTGTAAATGCAAGTCCATAAAGTCTAGTCCATTTATGGTAGTACACCTTAATTATCTCCACAGTTCAGTTCAATATCATTTCTTTTCAAATATCATAGTTTTTTATAGCTAATGCATGCAGTTCTTTCCAAACTTGGCCATTAAAGCAAACAGTACTTACATACACCATTCATTCGCTGCATCACTCTTTATCATACTGCAAAGTTAACTCCATTTGTTTCTCCTCTGCAAGATAATAGCACATATCTCTTTATCCAGGTTTCAGAGAAGCCTTCCAAACTGCCTTCATCTTGGACATATCGCTTCTTGGAAACTCTTGTTCAGAATCCTATGGAATATAAGGCCAGGGATTTGTCTGCTTCATGAAGTAGCAATCATGACTTAAACCTAGAGGGAGCTGCTCCCTGTTAATTGACATGGAAAGTTAGTTTTATCTCGTCTGACTATCTGCTCCAGAGGTAGAAACTCTGCATCCCCTTTCCATAACAAACTCTTGGGTAAAGGCAACAGCATGGACATCACCCCTATCGCAATGAGCTTCCCAAACTCAGCAGTCAATATACCACACTATATAACTGTGTCACAGTACACCCACATATGTTCACACACACAGATATACACATACATATTACATGTACACATACATACAAACATATGTGGGTGTGTCTATGTGTGTGTGTTTCCTGCAGATCATATTTCAGTTATGCACAGTATGTATCTATAGGTCCTCCACAGCAGCGGTTAAGTCTGTTAACCTTCCTTAGAGCTACCAATGTTGTGTGCATAGTAGACATGACTTTTGGACAATGGGCTTCAAGTTAATAATAATTACAGTTCTTGTCACATGACAGGAAGTGGCTCTGGCCATATGATATTGCTAGCACATTCTTTGCACAGGCACATTCTGTCAGTGCTGCTGAGATAATGACATGTCAGTTGTTTCCTTTCTGTAAGTCATCAGGCTAATTAACCGGTATACATACTATAGCTGACAAGGTGCCTGCAGACAATGACAGGAGGAAGTGTGGAGGAGCTTAGCTTTCTTTCCTTAACTTTATTTTTAAATCGTGAAAAAGGAATGGTTTTAAAACAATACTAAATTGCCTCAGCCTAAGAACACTTTAGGGCCAATTATTTTGTTAATGTGTTTCTTATAATAATGATATAATTACCCTAAGGTATCCAAAATATGACTGACTATCCAATTTGGATGTAAGATATTGTGTTACTTATTAGCCTGGCTTCTCAACTCCCTCCCTTTCATGTGGTAACATGCTAAAGCTAGCCAGGCCATGCAGACATGGCCTGTAACTATATGAGTAAAACATTTGTATTCAGTACAACCAGATATTTGCATGTAATTTTTAGAGTAGTTATTCTTCGGTAGTAGTCCACATTTTTTGTTTTCTAAATACAGGTGCATCTTATGAGGTAAATCAGCATTACACTTGTTTTAATAACATTGTTGCCTGTGCTGTCTCCTGTTTGAAATGTGAGGGTTTTTTTACATTGACAAAATTTTGAGAACGTTACTCACCAGGATTTATGAGCATTAGTCTTTCATCTTGAATGGTTTAAATCCGTATACTAACCTTCACAGACAGAAGCTGCTCTAGATCTTTCAAATGGAGAATTAGAACTCATGGAAGAGTTTCACTGGCAAATACGTCCTAAAGTAGCTAGAAAGGCAACGCTTATGATTTACTACTTGATTAATGCCATACCCTTTAAAATATTTTTAACAATTGTATCCTTATCTATTATTTTTAACTTGTGTCATACATAAAGCAAGTTTTTTTTGTTTGTTTGTTTTTTAGACTTACTTCTCAGAGTTCAGTAAATAGATTGTATAAGAGCTTTTTACGTTTATCAACTGTTGCTGTAAGCCGCGGCGGTGCAGTAGCATTGTTGCCTCACAGCAAGAGGTTCTCTCATTCAATTCATGGCTGGAGCGCCTTCTGTGTGGAGTCTGCATGTCCTCCCCGTGGTCAAGTGGCGTTTGAAAGACATGCGTAGAATGGGCGTGCCTTCGCTGAAGGTTGGGCATCGAGCTGGCACCTCGGCACTCGTAAAAAAATCTACTGCCAATCATTAGCGGATCGGAGTTCAGCTGTGGCGATCCCTAACCGGGAAAAGCCGAAAGAAGAGCATTTTTATTAACTGTTGCTATGTGAAATAAGCAATGAAACTGACTACTCAGAGTACCAGATGTCAGTGTTAACATGTTAATGGAGAGAACATTGATGGGAGCAGGTGAAATCTTCAGATATGTTTTTTTCTTCCAGTTATCTAAAAATACTGGCACAACACCAGTTATATCTGAAAGTCGTAACAACCATTGATGTACTTTTTCTTGTTTTTAGATTTTAGATAATAACTATCACCTAGATTTAAAATATCTTTGATTGGGTAGATATGTAGTACACAAAGCCAAAACAGTAATCCTTTACAACAGACAATTTGTGAGTTGTGTGACAGTCATACCTCTGAACCTCTCAGCACCAGAAATCTGGACAAAGACTAAAATGATGGGGGGGCAAAGACTTGAAAATAGGGATATATTTTCAATATTGCTCTTATAAACTTAAAAAGTTGCTAGAATAACAGGATTTTTATTAAGTTGCATTTTCTGAAGGCTATAGAGTTTGAAATTCTATTCCATGCCATTATTTATTGATGTCTATTCTCAGTGATTTGTCAGAAAACCACGAATTTTATGAGGAACAGACAAAAATATGAGGCAAAAATCTGGACATTCTGAGAATATCTGGACAGTTGAGAGGTATGTGTGCTTGTGTGTGTGTGTGTGTGTGTGTGTGTGTGTGTGTGTGTGTGTGTGTGTGTGTGTGTGTGTGTGTGTGTGTGTGTACATGCGCTTGCATGTGTGTGTGTGTGCACGTGCGCTTGTGTGTGTGCGTGTATGTGTGTGTGTGTGTGTGTGTGTGTGTGTGTGTGTGTGTGTGTGTGTGTGCCTATGTGTGTGTGTGTGTGTGTGTGTGTGTGTGTGTGTGTGTGTGTGTGTGTGTGCCTGTCTCTGTGTTTTTATATATATGCATGTCTGTCCATACAGAAACACGTACTCTGAAATAACAATTACATTATCCAATTTAGTCCTGAAACGTTCTTGTCACTTTAATGATGTGACCCAGATCTTTGACAGTGCATGAAGTAGTTTTAAAATGTAGCCTATGAGGATGATACTGATATTCAGTAAGGGGCCAGATGTAGAGTTAGAAGTTGAACTATGTCACTGTGCTTGGCACTTATAATAATCTGGAATTTGTTGAGATGTGCTGCTCCTTAATAGGCTGTGGCATGTCAGATACAGAGTGCAAGCACTCCTCATTTTTATTTGCATGCTAGTACTGAAGCATCTTTAAATAGCAGACAATATGGTGGAGGACAAAGTGTCACAAAGTTTTGGTGTCAGCTCACACCAATTACTGTGAACGACATTCCCTAAGTAAGAGGATGCAATGCATAATCAGCCATGATTTCAAGTTACACGGGGTCATTGTTCAGCCAGCTGTGTTTCAGCTTTGGGTTAACAAGCCAGTTTAAAAATACTTCTTAGGCAATCAGATTTTAGTGTTGTTCTTAGCCTTTTATTTTTTCATAATTTTAAAGAATTATCATTCAGGATAGCTCAGTCTGACACACATATAATAATTTTTCAGCTGCAAATATTATACAGTATTTTTCAGAGGAAGGATATATGTTGAATTCCCTTAGTTCTTAGTGACATATCAATCACTTCGGCAAACCCGGCTGACTAATGCTTGGTAATCAATCCACATCCCCTTTTTTCTCATTTTTGCAGATGGGGTCAGGGTGTCAACATGACAAACATCTAGAGCTAAGGTTTACACTGCCGGGTGGCTAGCCCTGCCTCAGCATTTCATCCACACCACACACTCACATCTATAGCCAATTTAGTTTCCAATCCACCTACTACATGTCTTTGGAATGTGGGAGGAAACCAGCACAAACACAGGGAGGACATGCAGATTTCACAAAGAGGGCACAAAAGCTGAAAATTAAACCAGGCATGCTAGATAATATTTGATAAATCTACATAACAGAACACTGTATCATACATAGTGAAGCAGTGACAAAACCTTGGCAATTACAAGGCTTGTGTTATGTTTTATAACAGCATCAACAAAGAAGAAAAAAGTTGCGTATATGATGGATCCAGAGAAAAACAGAAAATGCAACAGGTGGGAAACATCTGCAAATAATTTTAGGGCCTACAACAATACAAACAGTAACAAAGAGTTATTCAGTGCACCATAATAAACCAGGAAAGACAATGCCTGTCTTAGACCACTACTTACAGTGCTTTTAAATGTGCAGTACAGGCATTTTACTGGTCAGCAGAACTACATTCCTTGTCTACAGAGATCTAACCATCATTGCTGTGTTTGAAGTGTACGGCAGAAAGTAGTATCTGTTGTAATTGACAGTGCCTTGTATGCACCACTTTAAAAAATACAGAAAGAAAGAGTTGAGGGAACAGATGTAGGCACTTTAAATTCAATTTAATTTATAAGTTATCAGTTTTCCATTGCATGCAACTGCATCTGTGAAAGGAAAAGCAGGAAAAATAAAGCTACATGTACCAGTATTTGCACATTACTGGCACACATGTGAACACTGAAACTGCGATTCATAGATAAGCTGTGCAGATATAATGCCTGCACAAAGCTAATCAGATATGTATTAGGGCTAGCATAGCACCTTCATAGTGAGGAAAGCACTGCGTAGTAAAACCAGAGATGCTGCATTACATGGAAGAACAGTTTTAGACTGGTTCAGTAGATGAGTGTTACTACAGAAGGGTGTATGATTAATGTGGTAGACTTTACTGGCTATACAGGCTAACACAACACGTTTCATGTGCCCTCACATGTGCAGTGAAGTGCTGCATAATTACCACACCATAGGGATAACTGAGAACCAGCCTGAAAAATGCTAATTCAGTTTTATTGAAATAGAGAGGAAAGGGGGGGAATAGCAAGTAAAGGAAAACACACAATGATAACAATAAGATATGTCAGGTAGTGGGAAGGAAGGAAGGGCAATTACATTTTTATGACATAGAGAAACCCATTTTTAATATATAAAGAAGAAAGGTTGGTGAGGTAAGTGGGGAGGAATGGATGTGGAAGGAATTCATAGGGGGAGAAGAAAACGTATTGGAAGTAGGAAAACAAACATAAATGCAGACACAGAAACACTATACACACGGAAGTCAGGGACAAAAGTGGATGGGCAGAGACAGACTGAGGGTGCACAGTTAATGATAAGGAGAACTGGATAACAGTCTAGGTTGAAAGAATTTGACAATAAGGGAAGGAATCCAAGGATGGTGGTAGGATAGAGGTCATGGACAAATACCAGGCTTGTCAAGAGGTTAACACCTAGCCATTAGTCACCTCCAAGGCTGATATCATTGGCAGGCTGCTCCTCTCATGGCCCAGTGATCAGATCCTGCTGGTTATGCAACTCAAGAAGCCATGCCCAGAAGTGTTCTATCGTACTAAGGTGGAAATAAAGTTGTTACTGCACCTTAAAAGATACCAGCCTCTCCAAATGAGGTCAGGTGATGATGACAGACCCCTCCAGGCTACTCCCAAAATGAAAAAACTACATCACTTACTGAGAAGGGCGACAAAGGCTGCCAATGATCCCTCCAGGTCACCTTCTACAAGGTGTCTTCCATTCCCATATTAAGAGGCAGACTTGGTGACCAGTGGCCCAGTGTCATAGACCAGTCTACTCTACGCAGGAAAAGGACACCATCAGTATTATGCAACCTCAATCAAATCTGGATCTGCAGATGGATGAGGAAAGGTGAACACATTGATATGTGCACATGATACATGTAGAGTTGCAGAAGCATCATGCAAGAGATATGCATTCGGCCACTGGGAGAGTTGTTCTTGCCTCCTATAGCATCCTATCATGTTGAGCACTTGCTCCTTGGCCTCTGGAAAAGACAGTATGCACACCTCAGTGCACAGGTAAGCTATGTAGTACAATAAGTAGAGAAAAAAATGTGCTTACAGTATGTGCCCATCTCTCTCTCTCTCTCTCTGCCACTAACCTCTGCCCACTATTTCAGAAGCAAGTCAGTGCAGCAACACCACAGGTTACTGCCAGTGTCATTAGTCACTACCTTGCAATCTCATGCCAGGCATCAGCACTGCACAAAGGACCATCATACTACTCCTGCAGGAGCTTAAAAAAGAACTTGGCTGTCTCACTGTCCCTGCCACACTGTGCTGGAGTCCTGCAGTTTGTGGAAATCTTGTTTACTGAACTGCTTCATTAGAGGAGCAAAAGTTTTATGTGCACAGATACACATTTGGACATCAAATTATGCACAATATAAGGCTGCAATGTGGCATTACTAAACGTTCATAATTTATTGTCATGATGCTGTGGGTCCACATAGGCTATGTGTATGAGTGTGTTGGTGACACATTTCCCTGCAACACTGTAGTTAATTTCATTCCAGATATGATTCAGAGACAGTGGTGCTAAATTGACTTGATTACGTAAAGCCCTTATTAGCATTATATAAAGCTTAGGCACAACTTTGGGTGAGAGCACTTACAGATGAAAGTCTGCAGAATACAGGACCTTAAACAGTAACTATTTGGATTTTGGATATAAAAGTGCTGAAGGAAGAAAACATGCTTGATAATGTACCCCAGCACTATAATCAACACCTGTGGTGGATGACAGTAACAATGAGATAGATGTTACGAGGTATGTGAGAGTGGGGAACATGCCACAATGGCATGACACTGTCCTCTCCAGCCAACATGGAGGGGCACATCCTGTTTATTGGATAGCAGGGGAAGAACAGGATACAAGACATGGTGGTATATCTCTATATAGACATAGGCATGGCAATATATTGTAAAGGGTGAGCTGTAGAAGGAGTGTGCATACCAGTTTTTTTGGGTCAATATGCAGATCTAGGAATGGCTGTGGGAAGTCCATTCTCATTGCAACACAATGTATGTATTTTTTGTGCAAAGCAGTATAGGGGCCTACTAACCAGTTACAGAATGGGGGAAAGGAGACAGCGACTATACATAAATAACTCCCACAGACTGTCTGATACACCCATTGACTGACACGTAATTTACAGGTATACAGAGATTTCTATACATCCCTGAGAGAAGCAATGGCTGGAAAAGTACACCACCCCAGTGATAGGCCTCTGACATGTATGGGATATACATCTTAGGCACAGGTACCACAGATAAGATGAATCAGGACTAGGTGTGGTAGAGAGTGGTGCAGAATATGAATGCTATGAGCAGGCATAATTGGACTATGCAGCAGGTGCAGTGAAGGGTAACAGATATAATAATCCATGTAAAGGAAAAGAAACAAGGCATTGCCAAGGGAATGTCTACCACATGTGTGGACCATAAGACAGAAATGTCTCACAAAGAAGGAGGAGTTCCCCTTGTCCCAGTCTGAAGGGGGGATGTACCCTTATGCCCACTGATGGCTTGGATGTGAGAACTGGGCTACCAACTACCACCTGAGTGCCTTTAGATGATGCACCAGGTTAAAAAGCCCATATCTGTCCTGTCAGGTACATCCAGGCTGGAATATGAAATTATGTATGTCTCCATATTGTATATGCAGGCACTGCTGTGTGGCATTATGCATGCCACAGGAGAATATAGGTGTATATATATATATATATATATATATATATATATATATATATATATATATATATATATATTTATTTATATAAGTGCTGCCAAAACTGTCATGTGTTCATGTCGATCTGCTGGTAGAGAGAACAGCAGAATGGAACAGCACACACCTGATGTCAAGAAGTCACCTTTAACTAACACTAATGACAACATGCAAATGACATAATCCAACGACACAGTGGCACTATCTGTAACACTACCATGGGAGAATTTACCCACATCATCAACATCACAGGCCCCCATGAGGTATACACTGACTTCAAAGTACCAGCAGTGCAGGGTGGACCACCTGTACATGTGAGCCCACCTAGGCTCCCTATAATTCTCCTGTCCACACAGCACCTGAAATTCAAACTACCTTTCACGTGTAAAAACTCCATGGCAACCACAAAATTCTCTGAATTTTATTGTAAAATAAACAATTCCACCAGACAGTAAGTGCTTTCATCCTTAGTACAGACTTCTTCAGAACAAATAAGTTAAAACACCATCAAGTATATATATCCATGCAAATCGCTTGACAATTAATCAATTAGGGTAATGAGTTAAGTTTAGTGAATATCATTCACGCTACCAAATATTTTATATTATGAACCTATAGTTTACTAAAATAAATTCCAAAATATCATTTCTCATATGCTTTCATTTTTAGCACACTACTAATACTAATAACATCATGTAACCCAGGCCAAGATGAAGCATTCAAGAATGTTTGCCACCACAATTCCCTCTGTTATAAAATAAAAGGCCAGGGTGTATATGAGCACTGCTATGATATAAACAAACATAAACTTACTAATGCCCTTTACAAACATGTATGTGCAAATAGGGATCATGGCTTTTATTCCTTGTTTTACAGCAGGTTGAACAACACCCTAGGTGAGAACCCTGTTTATTTTACAATAAAACTCAGAGGATTTTGTGGTTGCCGTGAAGTTTTTGCATCAGTGTTTGCAGTTTGTGAGGAGAAGAGTGTTGCCTCTGACGTGCATAATCCCTGTAGGGAAGAGATCGAAGAAGGCATGACTCTCGAACTGTTACCACAAGAAATCTGGACAAAGCCTAAAACAATGAGAGGACAAAAGGCCTGAAAATAGGGACATATTTAAATATTGCTTTTATAAACTTAGAAAGTTGTTAGAATAACAGGTGTTCTGTTAGCATGCATTTTCTGAAGGATATGAAATCTGAAACTCAAATGTATGCCATTATTTACTGACTTTAATCCTCACTGATTTACTAGAAAATAACATTTTAAGAGGAAAAGACCAAAAATGTGAGGCAAAAATCTGGACAGTTATGAGGTATAGTGGAAAGGGTTCACAGCATTGCCATGACCCCATGTCAATTCTAGAGCTGGTATGTGTGTGTGTGTGTGTGTGTGTGTGTGTGTGTGTGTGTGTGTGTGTGTGTGTGTGTGTGTGTGTGTGTGTGTGTGTGAGGCACAGTATACTAACCTCGAAAAAGGGCATAGCAAAATTCATTTAAAATGGGTGGCAAAAGCCAACCACACTCTGGCTAGGCTTATAAATGCCCTAGGGCAGATAGCCTAGTATGAACCTATGAACCTATGAACATGTGTGTGTGTGTGTGTGTGTGTAAAATGCCCTAGTTAGGGGTGACAGGAATGTTCATTTAACCAGGCTCAAGCTCTGTACCTTAGTTACAGAGGACAAGAGGCTAAATCCTCAACACCAGCTACCAGACTATTAGTTTCAGTGCATTTTCAAGTAACTGTGATGTGAGTTTCAGTACATTTTCAAGGAATTGGGGTGTGAGCTTCAGTACATTTTCAAGGAATTGTGAGGTTCGAGGGAAGAGAAAATTTACTACTGCTTATGCTAAGTTTGCTTTCAATGTGCAACTGTTTTGTAAGAATTTGAAAGCAGTGTTGATATTACAACAGGTAGCATACCTGCTTTTGATGCAAAGCCTGTGAGTTCTACTCCCACACCATGCAGACAGACTGCTGATACTGAATTGTACTTTAAAGGTGGGGTGGGTGCTGAAGTCCTGAGTGTATCCTCCTTTGGATGAAATGCCTTGTAAGTATGAACCTGTTGTCCATTTGCAGCCCATTCCCTATTGCAATATTAGCATCTTACCATTTTTTTAATGTAACAGGAAATTTGTTCTTCAAGGGCATCAGGCACTGAATTTGTACATGAAACACTGAAACATAAAGTTGTTTACTAGCAGCAACCTCTTCATTATTTACAGACGTCTTTAATGTAGAATTATTCAAATGACTTTTACTTCTACAGATATTGTGCATATTGACTGATATTGATGGATTGTAATGACAGAAGTTTGAGGGGCCTTTTATGGTTTAAATGTTCTGAAATGGGTAGTTTTATCATGATTAGTTCATAAGTTTTGTTTCATTGCTTACTGGAAAAATGTTCAAAACTACAAATTTAAAATATACTCTAACAAGTGGTGCTGTATTATACAAAAAATGTGGGCGGCACGGTGGTGCAGTGGTTAACATTGTCACCTCACAGCAAGAGGTTCTCCGGTTCGATTCTCAGCTGGGGTGCCTTCTGTGTGGAGTTTGCATGTTCTCCCTGTGTTCGCATGGGTTTCCTCTGGGTACTCCGGTTTTCTCCACATTCGAAAGACATGCATCTGGAGCATTTCTCCCCGGGCCTCCGCTGAAAACAGGCTCTGTGGAACCTAGTCGGACATTCCCAGCCAACAAATGTTAAATCAAATAAAAATTAGCTTAATACAATCAAGAAGATGAATCAAAGAACACATGCATGTGTGCATGTTCCTAAATGTGTGCAAGGGGCCTATAGTTTGAAAACAGCCCAAAGGTAAACTTATTCTGCCACTGGCCAGATGCATTTTTTTGAATATGAGTTTCAAGGACAGAGAAGCTTGTTAATGCTAAATCTGTTTTTATTGTGAGACTGTATTGTTTTGTTTAGCAAATGTCTTACAGTGTTTGTGCTATAAAATGTGAAACAAGATTAAATCCAAATATCTGAAATCACTGGCCGTCTTCAAGAGAAATCTTGATGAGTGGATGGGAAATAGAAAATTCACCCTGGGGATCACTCCAGTGGCTCTACTTGACAGAGGCACTGGGAACTAAGGTCGGGTGGCACAATGCTAGGGTAATCCTATGGGCTAGGTTTGTAAAGGCTCCAGGGTCATTAGCCTAGTACACACCTATGAACCTATGAACCTATGAATAACACTTAACATAAATCAACTGATATGCAGGTCAGTGACTGAAGCACAGATAGCCACTATTCTATTAACAGCACTGAAGAGGTTGTGAGACTGATCCATGGCTTGCATGGCAACTTGTACCACCTGCACAATGATAATGAGTATAGGGACAGGGAACAGGTGTTGCTGCTCAGGTGTGTCATAACAAATAGTCTTTCCACTGGAGTTTCAGTGAGATGCATTGCAATGTCCTCTGATCTACTTCTGTAGGCTAAGTTTCTGTGTCTGTGAGAGGGTCCAGATGTGAGATGGGTAGGCAGATCCATAGTTAGCAATTATGTTAGGCTTACATCACAGTAAGTCACTTAGACTGAGAGCAAGTGTTTTGGAATCTGTCCCTAAGTCTCTTCTTAAGAGTGGCCAAGGAGCTTTGTTCTGGAAATATAATGCACACAGTTGTTCCCAGTCAGGAAATACAGAAATTAAGGGTGTAAGAGCAAAATAGGTTGTACAGAAGGATTCACAGTAATTAATCAGTTACCATTACTGAAACGTGAAATACTGTTATAATAAAAATTCACACTGAAAAATACTGACTTTAACAGAAATGTTAACTAAATCATATTTGCAGGGGCATGTGCCCTGCACCCCAGATAAGTTGTGCCCCCGTCTATCTAAATATACTGACTCGAAGACTGATCTTTCTGGTGTTAAGGGGAAAATGACCCCCCCCCCCCTCAGGTCCTGGAATCTCAGAACACTGAAGCTGCACTGAAAGGCTAAATGTGATTCAACTGCATGCATTTGCTAACTCCACTCCAGTTATGGTTAGCTCAGTTTAACAAGTATCTTTCTACACAATGTGCTTTGTTCAGAGTTCATTATCTCCATTATTAAGCTTTAAATATATGAAATATTTGTTGGTTATGCAAATGAGGGTACAAGTGAGACAACTCGACAAAGATCAAATTCATGCTGATGTTTCTCAACAATTGTCCATCAAATCTTCCACTAGTAACATGTGACACTGAAATGTGGGTCTTGCTTCTGAGATCAAGGTGCGGTTCTTCAAGACAGGCTAAATCTAGGGGACCAACTGTTGGCAGTTCTCAAGATAGTCCTACTTCCATCTCAGGGCTATTTCCTGGATCAAATACCTTATACCATCTTTGAACCCAGCAGAAATGGTTAAGGCAATGATTATCTTGCACATGGATTAGGCTAATGCCTAGCACTTCAGGATTAGCGTTGATGATTTGTTGTGACTACAATGATTGTGACATAGCAAAATCAGACAACTGCCTGCATGATTTGAGCTGGCTTCTAGCAGCTGTCAGAGTTTTCTCTAAGATCCTGACCTTTTCCTGTTGTGTTCTTCCCAACCCATGTCCTGCTTAACTTCAGGAGTTGCTGCGACAATATGCACAGGCCAGACAACTCAAGTCATTGAGGGAGAGGTTGCTGGGTATTCCACAGGCCAGATTAGAAAGATCACGCAGACTTGTTTCAGCTTATTGCTACACAGTCCTGTGAAATGAGATACCATCCCTGATTTGAACAAATGACTCTGGCATCTTATTTAGAAAGTCCGTTAAATTCCAACTGTAGAGAAGAACTTCTGTAGATTCACAACGGGACACTTCCCACACAGTCAGATGGCTACAGCTTTTATATGACTACTTAGATTATTGTATTGGTTGTCTCCTTCATTACGTATGTTGAGTTTGCCTCCCTTCATCTTATCATACTAATATCTTGTAAGATGCCTTGGCCTACATATCAGAATATTTTTAATGAATAAATAAATAAATAAGGCAGTGAACTGTTTGAAGGCTGTTAGAACAGTGTTAAAGAAAGACAGATCAGGCAGTAATACTGAAATAAAACTGGAAGAACAAAGATAAATACTCTGCAAATGCTGTATTGTACAACCAGCATCATGTGCAGCACTAACATTTTAGGTTTGATACCTGTTAGTTGTTTAACATCCATTTCCTGCACCATAATAAAGTCCTGTCCCACCTATCTCATGGATGACTAGTCATCTTGAAAGATGGCACCAATAATTATCTGAAAGAAAAACAAATAGCTTAGAAAGCTGCATTCATGAATGAGGATTTCATAGCTGACACTGTGTTGAATAACACTGGCGAATATGCCATAGCTATAAATTAATATACCCCGGTGAATGCCCCCCAAACATTTAAGTTTTATGGCATTTTTGTTTACATACAGTGTCCATGGCATAATGTCATGCCAGTCAGAACAAGCTACTTGGGTATTACCGGCCACCCTCAGATTCTCTGTCACCTGACAGTGTAGTGCAACTTCAGTCTGGCATGAGGTACCATGGTACTGCCATGGACTTGCAAGTACACCTCTTTATTTATTTATTGAATGATTGATTTATCTTTGTTTACTGTGATAGTCCAACTGGAATAAAACCCTTTTTCAGCGGAGACCTGGGGAGAAAAGCTTCACATTTAACACCAGTTTTGACACATACAAAAAATGCAGTCACATGATATCAAAAGGAATACAAAATATAGGTAAGTGTACATACATGAGAGAAAAATCTTTATAATAGCTTACATTAAATTTCCTGACTGATGCTGTCCCCCTAATTCTCATGAACATGAATGCAGTGCAAAGTGTACTTTTTATTAGTGCAGGGGCACCACTGACAAGAAATTACTGACTCCGGATGAAGTGCACAGCTGTATGTCTGTTTGTGTGTGTGTGTGTGTGTGTGTGTGTGTGTGTGTGTGTGTGTGTGTGTGTGTGTGTGTGTGTGTGTGTGTGTGTGTGTGTGTGTGTGTGTGTCTGTGTGTGTGTGTGTGTGGGGGGGGGGGGTACCACTGACAATAAATTATTGACTCCTGAAGGGCATGGCTGTGTGTGTGTGGTGTATGTATGTGCATGTGTGTGTCTGTGTGTGTGTGTGTGTGTGTGTGTGTGTGTGTGTGTGTGTGTAGAGAATGTAACATTTTACTGAAATTTGAATCTCCCAGCAAATTTGCTAAAAACAATAATAATAGCCACTCCTGTACTGTCTCCAAGGCCATAACTAGCTCATCTGATGCCCTAGGCAGTTCTCAGACAGATGCCTTATACAGATACATTATATTGGGTGACTTCAACTACCCAAACATTGACTGGAAGCACTACTCAAGCCCCAGCACCTTAGCCCAAAGATTCCTGGAAATTATAAACTCAAATGCTATGGAACAACTAGTCACCACTCCCACAAGAGGGGACAACATACTAGACCTGATCATTACCAACATGGGGACTCTATGCTCCACACCAGAAGTATATCCCTCATTGGTAAGATCAGACCATAAATTAATTTCACTGGATGTCCACATCCCGACCCCACCCCCAGCCCAGAAAACCACAGTGAAAAACTTCTCAAAAGCGAACTTCTCACTTCTCAAAACCGGCGGAATCCTTCAAGGCCACAGGGCCAGTGGAAACTACAGCCCAAACTGCAGAATCCTATATAAATGCATTCTA